>NW_006921600.1:76584-87440 GCF_000298275.1 Orycteropus afer afer
ACAAGGAGGGGTCGCTATGAGTCGGGTCCGACTCCTCAGCATGTAACAACAACAACAACATATCACTATTTAGTCCCAAACTTTTTCTACATCTTGAAGAGAAACTCAGTATTCCTAAATAATAATTTTCATTTCCTCTTCCTCCAGGACCTAGTACCCACTAATAAACTTTTGTGTCTGTGCATTAACCTATTCTAGCTATTCATATACATGGAATCATACACTATGATCATACTGTATCAATCATACTATATCAACGTTGTACCAATACCAGGCAACTTTGACTACTATAGCTGTATAGTGAGTTTTAAGATTTGGGAGTGTGAGATCTCCTACTTTGTTTTTCTTCTTCAATAATGATTTGCTTATCGGAGGTGTCTTTCCTTTCCATATAAAGTTAGTGATTGCTTTTTCCATATCCTTAAAGAATGTTGATGAGATCTGGATTGTAATTGAATTAAATGTATAGATGGCTTTGGGTAGAATTGACATTTTCACAATGTTCAGTCTTCCTATCCATGAGCATGGGATGTTCTTCCATTTATGTAGATCTCTTATGGTTTCTTGAAGTAGTTTATATATATATATATATATATATATAGTTTTCTTTGTATAGGGCTTTTGTGCCCTGGTAAGATTTATTTCCAAGTTTTTTATTTTTTTGGTAGCTATTGTAAGTGGTTTTGATTTCCTTATTTCTTGTTCAGCAATCTCTTTGCTGGTGTAGAGGAATCCAACTGATTTGTGGATGTTGATCTTATATCCTGCCATGATGCTAAATCTCTTAATTAGTTCCAGTAGATTTTTGACTGAGTCTCTTGGATTTGCTAGGTATAGGATCATATCATCAGCAAATAGGGATAGTTTGATTTCTTCCTTACCAATTTGGATGCCTTTGATTTCCTTCTCTTGCCTTATTGCCCTGGCCAGGACTTCCACTACAATATTGAACAGAAGTGGTGATAGAGGACATCCTTGTCTGGTTCCTGTTTGCGAGGGGAATAGTTTCAGTTTCCCTCCATTTCAAATAATGTTGGCTGTTGCTTTTGCATATACACCCTTTGTTATATTGAGGAATGTCCCTTCTATTCCTATTTTGCAGAGAGTTTTTATCAGGAATCAGTGTTGAATTTTTTCAAATGTCTTTTCTGCATCTGTTTATGCGATCATGTGGTTCTTTTCCTTTGTTTTATTTATGTGGTGATGATGTTGATGGTTTTTCTTATGTTGAACCATTCTTGCATACCTGATGTGAACCCTATTTGGTCGTAATGAATTATTTTCTTGATATGTTGTTGAAGTCTATTGACTGGAATTCTGTTGAAGATTTATGCATCTGTATTCATGAAGGTTATTGGTCTGTAGTTTTCCTTTTTAGTGATGCTTTGCCTGGTTTTGGTATCAAGGTTATGCTTGCTTCATAAAATGAAGTTGGGAGGATTCCATCTTTTTCTATGTTCTGCAGTAGTTTGACTACGATTTCTTCTTTGAATGTTTGGTAGAATTCTCCAGTAAAACTGTCTGGGCCAGAACTTTTTTTGTTGGTAATATTTTAAAGATATGTTCAATTTCTTCTTTTGTGATAGATCTGTTCAACTTTTCCACCTCAGTCTGTGTCAGTTAAGTAGTGTGTTTCTAGAAATCTATCCATTTCTTCTAGATTTTCAAATTAGTTGGAGTACAGTTCTTCATAGCATCCTGATATTATTCTTTTTATTTCAGTTGGTTCTGTTGTGATGTCTCCCATTTTGTTTCTTATTGATGTTATTTGCATTCTCTCCCTCTTTTCCATTGTTAAATTTGCCAGTGGTTTTTCAATTTTATTAATATTTTCAAAAAACTAATTTCTAGTCTTATTGATATTTGCTATTGTTTTTCTATTTCATTGATTTCTGCTTGACTCTGTTATTTCCTTTCTTCTGGTGACTGTAGGCTTTTCTTGCTGTTCTTTTTCTAATTGTTGGATATGTTGGGCTAAAGTGTTGATTTTGCCCTTTTTTCTTTTTTGATGTGTGTAACTCTTTGAGGAAACACCAATTTTTATTTTCCACAGTGGCTGTACTATTTTAAATTCACATTAGCAATGGCAAAGGGTTCCAATTTTTCCATATCCTTACCAATCCTTGTTATTTCCTATTCTGTTCATATCTCATTGTGGTTTGATTTGTGTTTTCCTAATAACTAATGTGATTGAGGATCTTTTCATGTGCTTGTTGGCTATATGTATATCTTCTTTGGATAAATAGCTGTTAAAGTGCCTTGCCTATTTGTTGTATTGAGTTGTTTGTCTTTATGTTGTTGAATTGTAGAATTCTGGATATTAAACCCATATCAAATATAAAAACCAAAAACCAAACCAAACTCACTGCCATTGCATCATTTGTGCTCATAGTGACCCCCACTGGGTTTCTGAAGCTGTAAATGTAGATTTCTCTGTCTTCCTTCTGTGGAGCATCTGGTGGGTTTGAACCACTGACCTACTGGTTAGCAGTCAAGTGGCTTATCCACAATGCCACCAGAGCACCTATATCAGATAAAAGGTTCTCAATTATTTTCTTCCTGTGTCCTCATTTTTGAAGAACTGTTTTTCTAAACATAGAATTCTTGGTTTACAGTTTGTTGTTTTGTTTTGCTTTGCTTTCTTTGTTTTCATTTTAAATATGTCATCTCATTGTCTTTTGGCCTTCATAGTTTTGGATGATAAGTTGGCTGTTAATCATATTGAGAATTCCTTGTATACAATGATCCACTTCTCTCTTGCTTCTTTGATGATTCTCCACATGTCTTTGTTCTTTAAAGAGCTGGATTTTAAATATCTTGTTGTAGATATCTTTGGATATATCCTACTTGGAGTGTGTTGGACTCCTGGATGCTTCTTTTTTGTTCCTTTTATAATTTTTATCACTTTATTGATATTCTCATTTTGCTCATGCACTCTTTTACTGATTTCTTTTTGTTCTTGTATGTGTTTTCCTTTAACTCTCTGAGTATATTTAATGAAGTCATTTGAATGTGTTTGCCCAGTAGATCTGTTATCTAGGTTCAGAGACAGTTCTGTTGCTTTATTTTGTTCTTTTGAATGAATCATACTTTCCTTATTCTTTGTATGCTTAGTCTTTTGTTGTTGTTGAAAACTGGACATTTGAATATTACAATGTAGTAACTCTGAAAATCAGGTTCTCCCTCCTCCCTAGAGTTTGCTGTTTTTAATTTATTTTTACTAGTAATAGCTGTTGTTGTCCATTCATTTAGTGACTTCCCTGACTATTTTTGCAAATCACCAACCTGCCTTGTTTTGTGTAGTCAATAACATCTCTGGACCTAAGCTTGTTTTCAGCTAGTATTTTGACAGAGATGCCAGGTGAGCAGAAAAAGAAAGAAAAGAAAAGAAAAGAAATATTTTTCCCAATCTTTCCATATTGGCTCTGGAGGTACTTAACCAGACTTGCATTTAGCCCATAGATCAGTACAGGGTCTTTTCAGGTATTTTCTGAGTATGTATCTTGCCCAGGGCATGTCTCTATCTTTCTAAATGCCCCTGTATGTACAGGTTCTATTGATTGGCCTAATTTAAGCTCTCCCTTTGGTTTTTACTTCTAGTCCTGAAGCATCTATTGTATGCCTCAGCCACACTCTTCAGTCCCAGGCAGTTACATAAAGTTGCATTTTTTTAAAAATTCCTGTCACTTTTCCAACCTCCATGAAATCTGAGATAGGCCAAATAGAGAAGAGTACCTTGATTCTTCCCTGGAGGTAGCCATCAGACAGATTGTTGTTGTTGTTATATGCCGTTGAGTCAAACCCGACTCATAGCAACCCCTCCTTGGGTTTCCGAGGCAGTATCACTACGGAAGTAGGATTGCCCGACCTTCTTTCCGGGGAGTGGCTGGTGGGTTTGAACTGCCAGCCGTCTGGTTAGCAGGCAAGTGTCTTAGCCACTATGCTACCAGAGCTCCCTCAGACAGATTAGAACATGCTAATTTCAAGGAAAAGAAAAAAAAAAACTCTTCTGTCAGGAGTCAGAGACGCACTCTCACTTGAGAAATTTGACCACAGCTTTAAGACAGCCACTGAGATAGGGAGTGGGTGATGTCAAAGCATGTACACCACCAAAGATTTCCTGCCATTTTGAAGTTGTCTTTTTCTTAATGTAGTATTTGCTTGCTTGTTGTAAAAATTCGACTGATTGCCAGAGTTCTAAAAATTTTGGCTACATCAGTTTCTGTTTCTTTTATTGGTGTTTTTCTTTTGGTGTTGTATGCCTCCATCTTGATCTATATATGCATCTTAACACTTATTCTCCTAAAATATGAAAATTTATCCAGTAAAACTGAAAGGCAAAATATAAAATATAATTCATATTTACCTAAAATTGAAATAAAAATATTTAAAGGTGAAAAAGTTCAGTGCTCACCTTGTTTTGTAAACAATAACTTTTTTTCCATTTTTGTTGTGATTTCGGTGAAAGTTTACAGAGCAAATTCATTTTCCATACAGCAGTTCACATACACTGTGTCTCATGACATTGACTGAAATTTACCACAACTCAATAGCTCTCCTCTTCCCAATAGTAAGTTCTTCCCTGTGTCCTTCCCACCCATGCACTCCTGCCCCCCGAGCTGTCTCCTTGTGCATATTCTCCCTTCTATTCTCCCATGATTGATCACTCCAAGGACTGTATCCACCCAATGTAAATGTTCAGCTCATATGCCTGTCTTTTGTTTGGATGGAAGCAACAGGAGTGGGTTCAATTCCAGACCTGAAGGGCAGCAAGGGGCCATGGTCTCAGGGTTTTCACAAGGCTCTATCAGACCAGCAAATCTGGTATCTTCTCTTTTTTTCATGATTTTGAGCTTTGTTCCACACTGTTTTTCTACTCTGTCCAGGATCTCGTACAAAGATCCACCTCCAAATAGTTGACAGTGGTAGCCAGGCACCATCTAGTTCTTCTGGCCTCATAGTCATATAGGCTGAGGATCAGTCGCATGGTGTAACAGTCCCTTGGACTAATTTTTCCATACATCTTTGTTATCCTTCATTCTTCTTTGCTGTAGATGAGGAGAGACTCATCATTGAATCTAGATGGTTGCTTGCAAGCTTTTAAGATCCCAGTTGCTACTCACATGTAAGATGTGGAACAAAGTTTTGTGTAGTATGTTATGGCAATTGAGCTTGATGTCCCCTGTGACCATGGTCCTGAGCTTACAGGTCCAACAGCTTGTTCCTCTGGGTACCTGGCTGTGACCAAGAAGTGACAACATTTTCCTTGTCAGCTCTACTATAGACTTGGAAATTCTTATAGAGCATACCAATACATTTGTAGAAACATTGTCTGACAACACTATACATGGTCATGGACACATTCCCCCCTGCATAGACATACCTGATCATTCAGCCTGTCCACCCATCTATCTACTTGTATATCAATGTTTGTCATCACAGAAAATGCAGTATTGCATGTACAAAAGGGTTCATCTTTGTTGTCTGTACCTCCCATGCACCTCTCTAGGTCTTCTTCTTCCTCAATGCCACCGTGTTGATCACTCACCTTTGGTACATTGTCCTTCTCTTCACCCAAATCAATACTTGTCTCCACCTATCTAGCAGTGTCCCCCACCCTCACCCCATGGCTGGTAACCAAAAAGAACATTTCCTTCCATATATAAACCTTTCCTTGACATTTTACAATAATGAGCTAGTACAACATTTGTCCTTCTGTGATTGAACTTTTTCACTCAGCATTATGTCCTCCAATTTCATCCATATTATGAGATGTTTTGCAGATTCTACGTTATTCTTTAGAGTTGCATGGTATTCCATTGTGCGTATGTACCATAGATAGGTTATCCATTCTTCTGTTGATGGACACCTAGATTGTTTCCATCTTTTGCCTATTGTAAATAGTGCTGCAATGAATATGAGTGTGCATATATCTGTTTTTGTCCTGGTTGTCATTTCTTTAGGATATATACCTAGTAATGGAATTGCTAGGTCAAATGGTATTTCTAATTCCAGCTTTTTAAGGAATCACCATACTGCTTTCCACAGTGGTTTTATCATTTCACAGTCCCACCAACAGTGTATGAAAGTCCCAATCTCTCCACATCTTCACCAGCTTTTGTTCTCTGTTTTGTTGAACTTTGCTTCTAGTGCTGGAGCAAGATGGTATCTCATTGATGTTTTGATTTGCATCTCTCTAATGGCTAATGATCATGAATATTTCTTCATGTGTTTATTGGCCACCTGAATATCCTCTTTGGTGAAGTGTCTATTCATGTCTTCTGCCCATTTTTTAATTGGATTTTTTGTCTTTTTGTTGTTGAGGTGTTGGAGTTTTCTATAAATTTTAAAGCTAAGTCCCTTGTCAAATACGTCTTTGGAAATATTTTTTTTTTTTCCCAGTCTGTAGGATCTCTTTTAATTCTTTTGGGGAAGTCTTTGGAAGCACATAAAAATTAAATTTTTGGAAGGTCCCATTCATCTATTTTATCTTCTGCTGTTTGTGCATTTTGGGTTCTGTTGATTATCTATTAATGACATATATTAGGGACCCTAACTTTTCCCCTATTTTTTCCTTCAGGAACCTTATAGTTTTAGGTTTCACCTTTCAGTCTTTGATCCATCTGGAATTACTTTTTGTGTATGGTATGAGGTACAGATCTTATTTCATTTTTCTGCAGATGGATATCCAGCTTTACCAGCACCATTTGTTAAACAGAAAATCTCTTTCCCATTTAATGGATTTCAGCCCTTTGTCAAAGATCAGCTGACTATACATCGATGGATCTGTTTCTGAGTTCTCAATTCTATTCCATTGGTCTATGTGTCTGTCATTGTACCAATACCAGGCAGTTTTGACTATTGTGGCTGTAAAGTACGTTTTGAGATCTGGCAGTGTGAGACCTACTACTTTGTTCTTCTTCTTCAATAATGCTTTGCTTATCTGAGGTCTCTTTCCTTTCCATATAAAGTTAGTGATTGGTTTTTCCACATCCTTAAAGAAAGTTGATGGGGTCTGGATTGGGAGTGAATTGAATATACAGATTGTTTTGGGTAGAACTGACATTTTCACATTGTTCAATCTTTCTATCCAGGAGCATAGTATGTTTTTCCATTTATGTATATCTCTTACTGCTTCTTGAAGTAGTCTTTTGTAGTTTTCTTTGTACAGGTGTTTTGTACAATAAAAGACTTATTCCAAAGTATTTTATTTATTCATTTTTTTATTTTTTGGGGGTAGCTATTGTAAATGGTATTGATTTCCTTATTTCTTGCTCAGCAATCTCTTTGCTGGTGTAGAGGAATCCAACTGATTTTTGCATGGTTGTCTTTTATCCTGCCACTATGCTGAATCTTTCAATTAGTTCCAGTAGATTTTTTACTGAATCTCTAGGGTTTTCTAGGTATAAGATCATATCATCAGCAAATAGGGATATTTTGACTTCTTCCTTACCAATTTGGATGCCTTTGATTTCCCTTTCTTGCCTTATTGCCCTGGCTAGAGCTTTCATTACAACGTTGAATAGAGGAGGTGATAGAGGGCATCCTTGTCCGGTTCCTGTTTGTTAGGGAAACAGTTTCAGTCTCTCTTCACTGCAAATAATTTTGGCTGTTGTTTTTACATATATGCCCTTAATTGAGAAATGTCCCTTCTATTCCTATTTTGCTGAGAGTTTTTTTTTTTTTTTTTAAATCAAGAATCAATGCTGAATTTTATCAAATGCTTTTTCTGCATCAATTGATATGATCATATGGTTCTTTTCCTTTGTTTCATTTATGTGGGGAATAACGTATGAACCTCACTTGGTCACAATGAATTATTTTTTGGATATGTTGCTAGAGTCTACTGGCAAGGATTTTGTTGAAGATTTTTGCATCTATTTTCATGAAGGATATTGGTTTGTAGTTTTCCTTTTTAGCAATGTCTTCGCTTGTTTTGGTGTCAAGGTTATGCTTGCTTCATAAAATGAATTTGAGAGGATTCCATCCTTTTCTACATTCTGGGAATTGTTTGTGTAAGATTGGTGTCCTCTGAACGTTTTGTAAAATTCTCCAGTGAAACCATCTGGGCTAGGACTTATTTTGTTGGTAATTTTGTTATGACCTATTTGATTTCTTCTTCTCTTATGGGTCTGTTCAACTTTTCCTCCTCAATCTGTTAGATAAGTTAGTTAGGTAAGTCGTATCTTTCTAGAAATCTGTCCATTTCTTGTAGTTTTTCAAATTTGTTGAAATACAGTTCTTAAGACTATCCTGATATTATCTTTTTTATTTCAGTAGGTTCTGTTGTGATGCCCCAAAATTTGTTTCTTATCTTTGTTATTTATATTCTCTCCCTCTTCCTTTGTTAAATTTGCCAGTGGTTTGCCTATTTTAATAAGCTTTTAAAAAAACCCAACTTCTCATCTTGTTGAATTTTTCTATTGTCTTTCTATTTTCTGTTTCATTTATTTCTATTTGAATCTTTGTTATTTTCTTCTGGCGACTGTAGGCTTTTCTTGCTGTTTTTTCTTTCAAATTGTTGGAGATGTTGGTATATGGTGTTTATTTTGGTTCTTTTTTCTTTTTTGTTATGTGCATTTTTTTTTTTTTTTTTTTGCTATAAATTGGCCTCTGATCACTGCTTTTGCTGTGCCCTAGACATTTTGTTATGCTGCGTTTACATTCTCATTTGTTTCATGGAATTTTTTACATTCATTTTTCATTTCTTCTAGTACCCAGTTTTCTTTAAGGAGGGTGTTGTTCAGTTTCCACGTTTGCTCTTTTTCCAATGATCTTCCTGTTGTTGATTTCTAATTTTATAGCATTGTGATCTGAAAAGATGCTTTGCAATATTTCAATGTTTTTAAATTTATTAAGGCTTGCTTTATGACCTAAAATATGGTCTGTCATGGAGAATGTCCCATGTGCACTGGAAAAAAAATGTATATTGTGCTGTTGTTGGGTGAAGTGTTCTGTAGATGTCTATAAGGTCAAATGAGTTGATTGCATTGTTTAGTTCTTCTGTGCCTTTATTGAATTTCTTTCCATTTGTTCTATCTTTCATTGAAAGTGGTGTATTAAAGTCTCCTATTATAACTTTGAAATCATCTATTTGGCCTTTCAGTTTTATTAAAATCTGACTTACATATTTGGGGCCTTTTTCATTAGCTCCATAGATATTTATTATGGTTATATCTTCTTGCTCAATTGATTCTTTAATCATTATATAATTTCCTTCCTTGTTTCATATGGTGGTTTTTGTCTTAAAGTCACTTTGATCACAAATTAATATTGCCACTCCTGCTCTTTTTCAGTTGCCATTTGCTTGATATATCTTTTCCAACCATGTGTTTTTTTGTGGTGTTCCTTGTTTCTTTGTTTTATATAATTTTCTGTGCTGAGCTCATTATGTTTTTGAATTGTGTTATCATTTCCTTTGTTGCTAGTGCTTTAGTGTTTGCTAAATATTTGTGTTAGTCCTCTTTTTTTATTGTGACATGAAGGTTTATCATTTTTCCTGGAGGTTACCCTGTGATTCATAATTTTATCCTAAAGTTTAGAACACTCCATTCTATCTCTCTTGACTTCCTCACCATTTAGAAGTTCTCTTACTATACTATTTTTTCCCTCTTTTTGGTTTGTAGTTGCCCTAATTTACCAATTGATGCCTCTGGTTTACTGTTTACAATCTTGTAAGCTTAGTTTACTTTGGATACCTCCATAACTGGGTTGGTTTCTGGGTTATGTCATAATGTGTATTAATTGTCAGATGTTGTTTGCTGTTACTGGTTCTCTGTTCAAAGGACTCCCTTTAGTATCTCTTGCAAGGTTGGGTTGGTTTTAACAAATTCCCTTAATTTCTTCTTTTCTGGATATCTAATTTCACTATCATATTTGAGGGATAATTTTGCTGGATATATAATTTTTGATTGGAAATGTTTACTCTTTCAAGGTTTTATACATACCATCCCATTGCCTTCTCTCTTGCATGCTGAGAAATCAGAGCTTAGTCTTATCGTTTGCCCTTTATAGGTAAACTTTTTTTTTTTTTCCCCATGCTGCTTTCAGGATTTTTTCTTTGTCTTTGGTTTTGGTGAGTTTAATAATGATATGTCTTGGTGATTTTCTTTTGGGGTTTATCCTGTTTGGGTTTGTTGGACTTCCTGAATGGATATATTCTCATTTTTCATCAATCAGGGAATTTCTCTTCCAACAAATCTTAGACAATTTTCTCAGTGGTTTTATTTTTCTCTTCCTGTTCTGGTATTCTGATTACACATAGGTTATTCTTTTTTGATGGTATCCCACATGAATCTTAGAGTTTTTTCATTTTGATTTTATATTTTTTCTGATTGATCCCTTTCCAAATAAGTATTCAGATATCTGTTTTCAATTTCATTAATTCTGCCTTCCATTGATTCAATTATCCTCCTTTTCCACTCAATGTATTATCTATTTCTGAAAATTGAGAGTTAATATTCTGGATTTCTATCTGTAGATTTTGTATCATTTTTAATTTTTCATTTATTTTGTTATTTTGTTCTTATGTTTTCTTCAAAAATTGTTCTAGGGTTTTGTCTGTATTTTTCTTTAATTTTGTCAGTGTTTTCCTTCATCTGTCTCTCAATCCTTTGAAAGTACTTAAATATAATTCTTCTGAATTCCTTATCAAGGAGTTTCAATGCTGCTTCTTCCTTAGGGAAGTGTTCTTGGTCTGTATCCTGCTGCCTGTTTCTTCTGCTTTATCTTGCTTCTTTGTGTGGGCTGTGATGGTCTGTTGTCTCTAACACATGGTGACTTTTTTTATTTATGTGTAATTGGTGATTGTATGTTGGAGTGATTCACCCAGGATTTTCTTTTTCTTTTTTTTTTTT
>NW_006921600.1:88100-95864 GCF_000298275.1 Orycteropus afer afer
AAAAAAAAAAAAAATGAGACCCAGAAAAGGGAAGAGAGAAAAAGCTGAAACCTAGAACCTGGGAAGGGAATAAGAAAGAATAATAACAGAATAATAATAAAAAAGTATGAAAAAAGAAAAAAATAATAATTTTAGAGCAGACACAGACAAACTAAAAAAAAAAGAAAAAGAAATCTGGGTGGAATGGGGTAGGGCACCCAGATTCCATAAGAGCACACAGACTGGCCCAGAAGGTGGTTGGGAGTGAGGGATGGCTGCTCCTCTGTTCACCAAGTGAGTATAAGAGGACAAAGGGAAATATCACACCTTTCCTTTCTCCAGTGACTAGGATGTGGTTGCTGTTCCTGGCAAGTGGAGCCTATTCTTAGGTCCCTGGAATCTGAGAGAATGTTGTCACTTTAAATAACTAAAATGGCCTAACTGCTTGTAAACATTCAAAATGGCTGCACCCTCCAAACAACCAGAAGTGTAGAGCTCAGCCCTTCTCCCTCTGCTGCTTCCCCTTTTATTCACCAGCCACCACTGCAGTCCTCTGTGCAGCCCCTGGCTAGCAGGATCAATATTTAGGCTAATTCTTAGGTCCTAACACCACCTGGCAATATCTAAGCTGTCCATGCTGTTAGGGTCGATGATAGTCCTCAGCTCCGTATGTCTCCCTTTTCACCATTATCATCCAAGTTCTTCCACCAATTGGAGTCTAGTCCACTTCTGTATCCTTCCCTTCAAAGCTCAGGGCTCCAGGATTATCTTCTGTATCTGTGTTAATTGGTTCCTCTTTTTTTTGTTGAAAAGGGTCTGTGTAGTTTGTCTATTACTCCATTGTACTGGAACATCAAGAATCACTTTCATTTTTGATGCACATTATATTTAGACCTACATTTTACAAATTGAGGAGTAAAAGTAAATGTAATAATATGAATATGTCTCTCAGCTACTGCTATTAACTTTTGCAAATATCATACTAATTCTTAAATAGTGGCATAACCATAAATTAGGACATAAAGGAAAGTAAGAACATGGGTATTTGGTTACAAGGTGACTCATTTGTATTATCTTGTATCTAAGTGCCATGGCTATTTTTATCCTCCTACCCCATTTGGAAGCAGTGTTCCTCTCAAATTTTGACAGCAGCACTCTCAAACCTTCATAGCATTTGTACAAAGTGTTTTTTGTTTCAAAGATATAGGGTGAAAAATGTGAAGAAGCAAGTTTTGGGCTCTGAAGTGTGTTAGTAACAAATGGGGATTTTTATGGCTATGGGTAGGGCTGGCTTCATGGGAGGTGGAGCAGTGTAATTATACAGTATCCATACTCAGAAGGTTCTGAGCTTGATGTTTAATGCTTTGCAGTAGGCCTTTTGATAGTCTTAATAATTTTTTCTTTGACTTCTTGTTTTGTAAGTGAAGGCTGATGGAACAATAGAACATGCAGTAGGGGTTTGGGGCCTCCCAAAATCTTCCTGAGATGATTCTCTGTCAAATTCTGTCCTACCCTAAGGTGTGTTCTTGGTCCAACCAGCTACTCTCTCCCCCTCCAATTCCTTTGACTACTGCTGTTTCATTGGTAGAGTCCAGAATGCAGATTTGGGGAGGGAAGCACAGGGGTCATGTACACATGCCTCCACAATAGTCATCCTTACAATAGGCTGGCAGCCAGGCCAAGACCACATCTAGTCAGGGGCAAGGTTCTCACTCACGCTTGATCCAGGTGTCAGGCACCTCTCTTTGCAAAAGTTTAAAGATCCCTGGAGATTTGTCTTTTTGCCTTGAATTGGGGAAGATGGCCTACAGGAAAAAGAGATGCCTGGCCTGACTTTTGCAGACTCCACCCCTGACCAGTGCTCTCCACATGGTGCAGCAGCTGGGCTAGCAGGAGGGAAAGCACAGCAGCTGTCAGGCCCAGGCAAGGGTGTGCAAGAACCCATTAAGAGATGTCCCCTCTACTTGTGAGGGTCTGTATTGACTCTACCAGTATCCATCCCCATGCCCAGACGACTCCTTCACATCTGAGTGTGGAAGGATACTCTCTTCTTCCTTCTAACCCATCTGAGTTAGCCTTGTGTTTGCCTTTTCTAGCGAACTTAAAGGGATGAGCCATGAAATATAAGGTGTGCAATTTTGGTGATCCTGCATACAAGACATATGCTCCAGTGTTTGCATTTAAAACTGGCATTGTGCAATATAAAAATGAACAGTAAGATTCATGTTGGTAATTTATTGTTTTCAATCTCCTTATCTAAAATGGCATTAAACAGCAAATAAAAACACCATGGTATTGTGAAGGAAAGTAAAAAGCTTCATATGTAATTTTCATCAAATTTTTTCTGTATTTTTGTAAAAGAGACATTTTTATCTTGCACTGGGCCTGACAAATTATATAGTTGTGGTTCATGCTGGACCAGCATTGAACCCTGGATTCTAAGCTTTATGTATGTATGTATGTGTGTATGCATTTAGAATATACACTATTCAGGAAGCCCATCAAATACACAAGACCAGGACAAGGACTCCTCTTGCCAGAATCCAAGGGCAGTTCTTATTAAACAAAGCCTGTAAACATAAATTACCTCTTATCACTGTGCACAGAAAGAGTCAGCAACCTATTGCAATGCTGAAGGAAAATCTGACTGTGGGATCATCTTATGAGAAAGTACAAAATATGCAACATGAAACAAAATGCAATTATTACTAGTTTTATGTATATATGTATGTATGCATGTATGTATGTATTTTATGACTTAGAATCTAGCTCCCTTTTAAGATGAACTCCACTTAGAAAACCTTATTTTACTGCATTCGACCTTGGTGGGAGTTTTGAAACCAACATGTATGTATAGACAGAGACACAAAGGTTTTGTAAAAATGATTTTTTGTTGGCTTTGAAAAAAATTAAAAATAAAACAACTCTGTTTTGGAAATCAGTAAGATTGGTGGTTCTCGAAGGATGTATATAATGTCTCTATTTATGTCCCTCATGGCACATAGCATAGTGACTTTTATTAAACACTCAGCATTCAATATCAACTCATTGAATTACATTTTTGTTTTTTGGTGATTGAAATGTGAAGATATTTCAACTCAGAAGAATTCTTAATTTAAGATTATTTTGCTTCCAACTAGACCAACTCTAATATTTCTAAAACTTAGAGTTTTATATTTTACTCATACTATTTTACTCATTACATAAATACTCATGAAATTTATGTTTATCTCAACCTCATACTACCCCTCCCTACCCAAATACCAAAAGTCCCTGGGAAAAAAAAATCACAAGTGGAATAACAACCCATATAAGAAAGTAATTGGGTCTTCAGGTTACAAGACTCTATGGACAATCATTGAGCCCTGGAAATTAAATTTCACTCCCTTGCCCTAAATGTGTCTCTGACACCTAAGGCATTGCTGCGTTAAATAACAGTTAAATAAGGATATATTGTTGATTGCATTTCTTGAATATGCTATTGTTCTTTCTTCAACTTTTCCATCATTATAGGAGAAAAAAAATCATCTACCACTTCCTGTTCAATGCCTGAAGACATATTTTCTCACTTCTCCAGCACATGTTTTAGCCACCTTGCCCCACAAGATTAATTTCAAGTTACCTGTTTAGGATTCTAAGGGAATATGGAAAAGGACCTGGCTGTACCCTCTCTCTGGACATCTGCTCAGATTGCAGGCAGCATGGACAAATATGCTCCTTTCTGGCATGGTTACATGGCAGCCCCTTATTTCAAAGAACACCACCTCTGTATGCATACAGTGCTGTTCATGCTGTCAACATCATTTCTATGCTTTATCCAATAGAGGAGTACTTTGCAAGTTCAAAATCAAGTTTCTAGTCAGCCTGCCTCAAGACTCAGTCATGCATCAGCCATTGTTGTCAAAAGAACTTGACTTGCCCCCCTTTATTCCCATCAGAGAAATAATGGAAGGCGTTTGACTTCTCAACCATTTGCACTCCAACTTTTCACAAGCTCTTTAGGGAATTAGGAGCAAATGATGGATGACATATTAAAGGAGATGGATGATGAGTAAATGAGAATGTCAGTTAGATTTTCATACTCTACAGGGCATGGTAAATGTAGTGTTTTGTTTGCTTTTTTTTTTTTAAGAAAAAAAAAGCATATCCATCTGGTGAGGTTCAGAAATTGATGCATGAACCTCCAGGCACCATGCTGATGTTTTTGAGGTCAAGTTGATGAAATTGAATGGGGCTTCAGATTTAGTGTTAAGAGCCATGAGGGCCAAACTTACACTCTTTAAATCTGTCACATTTAGCAACTATCAGCAGAAAAATGAACTTTCAGTTGTCTCATTGAGACAATTAACTTGCTTTCCTTGCCCAAAAAAACTTCCTCCCTCCACCCAGCTAAATTCTATCTATTCTTTAGTCTCTTCTCCAGAATCCCTTCCCAGAACATTGCAATCCAAAGTAATCACTCCCTTTCTTACACTTCCATCATATGTTTTCTACAACATTTATAGAAATTAATCTCCAATGAATAGTTTTAATTCTTACACGGCCATAACAATAGTTTGCTTGGGTTTTAGTTGCTTAGTTTTTCATATGTTTCTCCTTTGTGTCATCACCAAAATTGTTAATTCTTCAAGGGAACTAACAAGCTCCACCACAATACTTTAATAATTTATCGCTATCTGACATTTGGAGTCTCTTTTGGTGCATATGCTTAATGCACTCTGCTGTTAACTTAAAGGTTAGAGGTTCTAGTCCACCAAGAGGCATCTGGGAAGAAAACTCTGGAGATCTAATTCTGAAAAATCAGCCACTCAAAGCTCTATGGAACACAGTTTTATTCTGATACAGATGAAATCATCATGAATCAGCATCTACTCAATAGGAACTGGTTATTTGACATTAATATATTATATGCTTAGTTGTTTAGAACTTTCCTCACTAGAATATAAGATCCAAGGGGAAATTAATTTTGTCTTTTTTCCTGGATCTTCAGAAGCATCAAAAAAGTACCAACCTAGAAAATATTAGTACTCAGTAGATATAATGAATGAATAAATGATTGAATGACTAACCAAAGTTTTTTTCTTACTTTACATTTTAACCTCTTTAGCAAATTTGTTCTAACAAAATTGGTAGCAATCACAGCTTCAGAGGTTAAAACCCTCTGTACTCATATAGTATGGATTCTAATTTGTTCTTGCTTCCTGTATCTTTCTAGCCATGTAATATTGGGAAAACTACTTAACTTCCCTGTGTCTCAGATTCATCACCTTTAAAATGATGAAAATAACATCTACTTCATCACGCTGATTATTAAAGGACATATGGTTAATACAAACCTTGATATGGAAAAATTGCTTAACATTTTATTGTACAAAGCTGTATTGGTCACTTATAATCAATTTGACCCTATTCTAGGCACTGAAAACATAGAGGTAAAGACAAAAAGAAGAAGAAGAAAAAAAGCAAGAACAAATCAAAATACCACCACCAACAACAAAATATTGTTGTTGTTAGGTGTTATCCATTCAGCTCTGACACTTAGTGACCCAATGTACAACAGAACAAAACACTGCCAATCTTACACCATCCTCACAATCTTTTCTGCACTATAGCCCATCATCACAGCCACTGTAGCATCCATTTTGTTGAGGGTCTTCCCTTTTTCACTGATCCTCTTCTTTACCAAGCAAGATATCCTTCTCCAGTGGTTGGTCCCTTCTGACTACATGACCGAAGTATATGAGATGAAGTCTAAACATTCCTGCTTCTAAAAGACATTCTAGCTCTACTTCTTCCAAGACAGATTTGTTAACTCTTCTGGTAGTCCATTCATGGTATCTTCAGTGTTCTTCACCAACCACAATTCAAATCCATTAATTCTTCTTCAGTCTTCCTTATTCATTGTCCAGTTTTTGCATGCATATGAAAAACCCCAAAAACCAAGCTCATTGACATCAAGTCGATCCCAACCCAAAGTGACCTCTCATTGGTTTTCCGAGGTGGTATCATTATGGAAGCAGATTGCCCAGAAGTTATTGAAAGTACCATGGCATAGTCTTCAATGTGAAAACTGTTCTCTTTTACACTTTAAATAGATCTTTTGCAACAGATATGCCCAGTGAAATATGTCTTTTGATTTCTTGACTACTGCTTCTATGGGTGTTGATTGTGAATCTATGTAAAATGAAATCTCTCACAACTTCAAACTTTTCTCCATTTATCACAATGTTAATTATTAGTCTAGTTGTTCTCAGAAGCAGAACTCAAGAAATCAGGCTTGATTCGGAAGAGGATGAAGAATGAGAGATATCATTGCTGAAGTCAAATGGATCTTGGTGGAAAGTAAAAAATGCTAGAAAGATGTTTACTTGTGTTTTATTGAGTATGCAAAAGCATGCAACCGTGTGGATCATAACAAATGACGGGGAACATTGCAAAGAATTCAAATCCAAAATGCTTAATTGTGCCACGAGGAAGCTGTACATAGACCAAGAGGCTGTAATTCAAACAGAACAAGGAGATACTGCATGGTTTAAAACCAGGAAAGCTGTGCATCAGGACTGTGTTATTTCACCATGCTTATTCAATCTGTATGTTGAATAAATAATCTGAGAAGCTAGACTATATGAAGAAGAATAAGATGTCAGGTTGGAGGAAGACTAATTAACAACCTGCAATATGCAGATGATACAACCTTGCTTACTGAAAGTGAAGAGGACTTAAAATACTTACAGAAGAAGATCAAAGACTACAGCCTTCAGTATGGTTTACACCTCACCACAAAGAAAACAAAAATCCTCACAACTGAACCAATAAGCAGCATTGTAATAAATGGAGAGAAGATTGAAGGCGTCAGGGATTTCATTTTACTTGGATCCACAATCAATGCCCATGGAAACAGCAGTCAATAAATCAAATGGCATGTTTCAATGGACATGTCTGCTGCAAAAGATCTCTTTAAAGTGTGAATGAGAAAAGTTGTCACACTCTATCTTAACAGAAAGAAAAGAAAATTCCTCATAACTAGAACAATGAGCAACATCATGATAAACAGAAAAGGTTGAAGTTGTCAAAGATTTGATTTCACTTGGATCCACAATCAACACAATTGGAAGCAGCAGTCAAGAAATTAAACAACGTGTTGCATTGGGCAAATCTGCTACAAAAGACCTCATTAGTATTAAGAGTCCACCTTGAGGACTTACAGGCTCCTGACTCAAGCTATATTATTCTCAACTACCTCTTATGCATATGGAAGCTGGACAATGAATATGGAAGATCAAAGAAGAGTTGATGCTTTTGAATTATGGTGTCAGCAAAGAATATTAAATAAATCTGTCTTGGAAGAAGTACAGACAGAAAGCCCTCAGAAGCAAGGATAGTCAGACTTCATCTCACATAATTTGGACAGGTTATCAGGAGGGACTAGTGCTTGAAGTAGGCCATCATGTTGGTAACGTAGAGGGTCAGTGAAAAACAGGAAGACCCCCAATGAGATGTATTGAGCCAGCGGCCTCAACAATGGGCTCAAGCATAGCAATGATTTTGCGCAGACCTGGCAGTGTTTTGTTCTGTTGCACATAGGGTCATTATGAGTCTGAACCTACTCAATGGTATGTAACAATAATAATAATAATATATTATATCAGCTTGCATACAAGTAAATTCAATTGAATAATTTTATAGTTGTTGTTGTTGTTATGTGCCATCGAGTCAAACCCGACTCATAGCGACCCCTCCTTGGGTTTCCGAGGCAGTATCACTACGGAAGTAGGATTGCCCAAC
>NW_006921600.1:96049-98292 GCF_000298275.1 Orycteropus afer afer
CATAGTGATACTGCCTTGGAAACCCAAGGAGGGGTCGCTATGAGTCAGGTCTGACTTGAGGGCACATAACAACAACAACAACAACAAGTATAAAATCAGGATTGAAAATAAACAGGAGTAAACTTTGATAATTATAAAAACTATTGGTAGCAGCTGACATATGGGTACTTTGCTTACTAGACAGTAACCTACTAGCTATGAGCATTTGACATATCATTGGCATTAGTCATTATCTGTAATACAAGGAGTAAGAGTGTCAGTTAATCTAACAAATTAGTTAAACAAAGGCCTATTGACCAGGTTTCTATTCTACCTAGTGACATGTAAATTGTTCTTACTACTAGTCAAGACGATCAAAACCAAACCCACTGCCACTGAGTGGATTCTGACTCATAGTGACCCCCTTTGGATTTCTGAGGCAGTAAATCTTTACAGAAGTAGATTGCCCTATTTTCTTTCCATGGAGTGGCTGGTGGGCTTCAACCACCAACCACCAACCACCAACCTAGTTAGTCAAATGCCTTAGGCACTGCACAACCAGAGTTAATATTCAAGATGACAGCATCTTTGAAAACAAGGGGAAAAAAAAAATGTCTTTCTTATATTTCCTTTATCCTTATACTCACTAATCCAAAGTGGTATGAATATTTAAAGATATCACTTTTACATCTGTTTTAAGAGATGTCATTTGTCAACCTGCTCCAAATGAGTCCAAGTGTCTTGACTTAGTCCTGTATGAGGATGCAAAACCAAAACCAAACCCACTGCCATCAAGTCAAATCGAACACATAGTGACCCTATAAGACAGAAAAGAACTGCCCCATAGGGTTTCCAAGGCTGTAAATTTTTATTGAAACAGATGGCCTCATCTTTCTCCTGAAGAGTGGCTGGTAGGTTCAAACTGCCAACCTTTTGATTACTAGCTCAATGCTTTAAACTTAGGGTCACTAGAATTCCTTTATGAGGGTGAAAGACCAGGTTAAAGACTGAGGTCAAGTGGGCCATAGAAGTCCATGAATACCTTAAATAATATATTTGATCCAGACTTACTACTTAACATTTAGTTCATGCTAAAGAAGGAACTCTACCACTTGCCTGTCATTCTGTCATACTGTGGTGGCTTGTGTGTTGCTGTGAGGCTGGAGACTATGCCAATGGTATTTCAAATACCAGAAGGGTCACCCATGCTGGACAGGTTTCAATGGAGCTTCCAGACTAAGACAGACTCAGAAGAAGGAAGGAGCCATCTACTTCTGAAAAACTTGGTCAGTGAAAACCTATGAATAGTAGTGAAGCACTGTCTGATACATTGCTTGAAAACTTTGTGAACAGCCCTGAAACATTGTCTAATATAGTGTCAGAAGATGAGCTTCTCAGGTCAAAAGACACTCAAAATACAACTGGGGAAGAGCCTCCTCAGAGTAGAGCTGACCTCAATGATGTGGATGGAGTAAAGCTTTCAGGACCTTACTATAATTTCTATAATGAAATATGTAATTGAAACATAGCATTTATAAAGTAAGAATCTAGGAAAACTGGAAGTTGTCAAAAATGAAATGGAACACACAAAGATCAATATCCTAGGCATTAGTGAGCTGAAATGGACCAGTTTTGGCCATTTTGAACCAAACAACCATATGATCTACTATGCCAGAAATGACAGTTTGAAGTGCAATGGTGTAACATTCATCATGGCAAAGGATGTTTCAAGATATGTCCTGAAGTACAATGCTGTCAGTGAGAGGATAATAGCCATACAACTACAAGGAAGACCAGTTAATATGACTATTATTCATATTTATGCACCAAGCACCAAAGCCAAAGATGAGAAAATTGAAGATTTTTATCAACTTCTATAATCTGAAATTGATGGAACATGCAATCAAGATGTGCTAATTATCACTGGTGATTGGAACACAAAAGTTGGAAACAAAGAAGAATCATCAGTAGTTGGAAAATTCAGCCTTGGTGATGGAAATAATGCTAGAGATAGCATGAAAGAATTAAAAAAAATACTTTTCATTGCAAATACCTTTTTTCCACAACACAAACAGCAGCTATACATGTGGACTTCACCAGATGGAGTACACAGGTTTCAGATTGACTACATCTGTGGAAAGAGGCAATGGAAAAGCTCGATATCTTCAGCCAGTACTAGGCCAGGAACTGATTTTGGAACAGACCATCAACTGTTCATATGTAAGTTCAACTTGAAGTTGAAGACAATTAAAACAAGTCCACAA
>NW_006921600.1:98467-117997 GCF_000298275.1 Orycteropus afer afer
GACAAAGCCAATTACTATAATGAAATGTGCAAAGACTTGGAGTTAGAAAAACAAAAGGGAAGAACACTCAGCATTTCTCAAGCTGAAGGAATTGAGAAAAAAATTAAGCCTCGAGTTGCATATTGAAGGATTCTATGGGGAAAATATTGAATGATGCAGAAAACATCAAAAGAAGATGGATGGAATTCACAGACTCATTGTACCAAAAAGCAGCATCACAATAAATGGAGAAAAGATTGAGGTCAAAGAATTCAAGTTGCTTGGTTCTATAATTGACGCCAATGGAAGCAGCAGTCAGAACATTAGACGACATGTAGCACTGGACAGGTTGGCTGTGAAGGAACTGTTGTTTCAAGTGCTGAGGAGCACTTAGTCTTTGAGGACTAAGGTACACCTGACACAAGACATGATATTTCCAATTGCCTCGTATGTATGTAAGAGCTGGACAATGAACAGGGAAGACCGAAGAAGAGTTGATGCTTTTGAGTTGTGGTGATGGCGAAAAATGCTGAAAGTACCATGGACTGCTACAACTAACAGATCTGTCCTGGAGGATATGCACCTGAAATGCTCCCTGGAAGTGAGAATGGCCAGACTTTGTCTCACTTATTTTGGTCATGTTGTCAGAAGGTACCATTCCCTGGAGAAGGATGTCATGCTTGGTAGGGTGGAGGGTCGATGACAGAGGGAGAGGCCTTCAATGAGATGGATTGACATGATGGCTGTGATGATGGGCTCAAGTATAGCAGGGATCATGGAGCTGGGACGGATTCGGGCAGTGTTTCGTTCTGCTGTGCATGGGGTTGCTATGAGTGGGAAACGACTCAATGGCACCTAACAACAACAATCTTTATGGAAGCAGACTGCCTCATATTTCTCCTCCTGCAGAGTGGCTGGTGGGTTGGAGTCACTGGGCCTTTCAGTTAGCAGTCCACCACTTAACCACTGTATCACCAGAGCTCCTTAGCAGAAATAAATCTACCCTTTTAAACAATACAGGTTTAGATTTTAAATGGAATTCAGCACACAACTTTAAAAAAAAGAAAAAAAATTAGAAATGATTATCCTGTTATTATCAATCATGGAGTCAGCAACTCATGAAAAATAGGCACAATGGGATGGATAGTTGTTTTCACTGACTGATATTTAGAAATACACCAATAGGCCTTTATTCCTAATCCAACTCATTCTGGATGTTCTGCTGAAACCTGTTCCGCATTTTAGCAAGAGGTGAGCCTCCACAGAGCAACTGGTGGTGCCTGCACTCAAGGTGCATTAGCAGAGGATCAAATCTGGGTCTCCTACACAGCAGATGAGAATTCTACCACTGAACAAGCACTGACCCTCTGAAACAATTATATATTCTCAGATAGTTACAAAAAAATGTACAGGGAGTTCTTGTGCACACTTCACCCTATGGTAACACCTTGAAAAACAATATAATATCAAAAGCAGGAAAGTGACAAGAAATTCATCTAGGAAGCTTAGTCAGTTTTCTCTCTTTTATGTGCACTCATTTGTGTCTCTGTGTGTGTTGTTGTTGTTGTTATTTGCCATCGAGTCAGACCCATCTCATAGCAACCCTTCCTTGGGCTTCCAAGGCAGTATCACTATGGAAGTAGATTGCCCAACCTTCCTTCCTAGGAGTGGCTACTGGGTTTGAACTGCCAGCATTCTGGTTAGCAGTTAAGTGCCTTAGGTACTACACTACCAGAGCTCCTTGTGTGTGTGTAGTTCTCTGCAATTTCATCACATGTGCAGTTTCCTGTACACTCAACCACAAATAAAGTCACAAAAGTGTTTTATCACCACGAAGATCCCTTATACTGTCTCTTCAGAGCCACCTCCACACCCTTCCCTCCTTCCTAACTCCTGTCGAACACTGATCTCTTTTCTATCTCTGTAATTATGTTATTTCAACAATGCTATGTAAATGGAAACATATGGTATATAAGGTTTTGAGACTGGCTTTGTGACAGAGCAAATTGGCAGTCTGATTGAAATTAAAAGTAAAGAGTTTTACTGAGGGGAAAGGCAATTTGCAAATTGGGAATCACAAAGTTCAGAGGATTCTCAATGATCCAAGGAAGAGACAGTTCTGAGACTTTATATGAGAAAATACAAAGAAATTCAGCAAAAAAAAAAAAAATCAGCAATTTGTTGACATTTAGTTAATAGTTACAAAATTGGGTGATGGTACATCTGATTGGTAGTAAGATTTTGTACGTTTCTATAGTTGTTTCCTCAAAAGATACAAGGTAATCATGAAATTGGGTACCTCTGGCCTCGAAACAATCATGAGACTCTCTTTTGGTGACTGCAGAAAGGACATGTGAAATTCTAAAGTTTATTTTGATAAAGCATCTGTTCTGAGATTTGTTTTGATCCCAGTTTCCTAGGCAGCAAAATTTTCTTTGTAAGCAAAGAAAACTACATTGTTTTCTGAAATTGTTTCCCAAGTAATTTCCTCAAGGTACAGTGGAAAGATATAGGAAAAATAAGCTGCATTCTAGATGCAAAGGTCATTTTTGATTCAAAATGGAGTTTTAGCCTTGAACCTCAGCATAACCATGGTCTCATGTTGGGAGTCCTAAGTTAACTTTGGGTCCTCTAACTTATCTTTCTTTTTTTTTCTAACTTGGCATAATTCTTTTAAAATCCATTCAAGTTGTTGCACCTATCAATAGTTAGTTTTTTTTATTGTTGCATAAGCACATAAAAAGATGTTAGTCATTAAACCCCCCCCCCAAAAAAAAAGCAAGTTCAATGTCATCGAGTCAATTCTGACTCACAGCAACCCCCACTGGATTTCTAAGGCTATAAATCATTGTGGAAGTAGATCTCCCAGTCTTTGTTCCATGGAGCAGCTGGTGGGTTTGGACTGCTGACTTCCTGGTTAGTAGTCAAGTGCCTTACCAACAACACCACCAGAGCTCCTAGCTAGTCATTATGGAAATGCAAATTAAAACCACAATGAGATGCCATTACAAGCTTGTCAACAGCTAAAATTAGAAGTAATAACATAAGAATAAGTAAGAAGTGCGGTAAAGAGAAGCCGGGGGACCTACAGACAGAGCAGCAGGGATCCTCAGGTATGGGGAGGAACACAGGCCCTGTCCCCAAGAGGCAGGAAGTGGAGAGGTTTCAAACAGCTAAGGGAGACAAACATGTCTGTCAGTTTGTCATAATGCGGTGGCTTGCATGTTGCTGTGAGGCTTGAGGCTGTGCCACCGGTGTTTTGAACTCCAATGGGGTTGCACATGGTGCACAGGTTTCAACTCAGCTTACAGACTGAGACAGACTAGGAAGAAGGAAGGGGCCATCTACTTCTCAAAGAATTGGCCAGGGAAGACCTTATGAATATGAGAGAAATGCTGTCTGATCCATTACTGAGCAACTTTATGAATAGCCTGGAAATATTGTCCAATACAGTGCAGGAGGAGGAGCCCCTTAGGTCAGAAAGCTCTCAAAATACAACTGGGAAAGAGCTGCCTTATCAGAGTAGAACCAACCTTAATGATATGGATAAATTAAAGCTTTCCAGACCTCCATTTGCTGAAATGGCATTACTCAATGTGAGGAGAAACAGCTGCAAACATCTATTAATAATCAGAACATGGAATGCATAAAGTATGAATCTAGGAAAATTGGAAGTTGTCAAAAATAAAATGGAATGCATAAAGATTGATATCCTAGGCATTAGTGAGCTGAAATGGACCAGTTTTGGTCATTTTGAATCAGACAACCATATGATCTACTATGCCAGGAATGACAATTTGAAGATACGTTTCACGATCTGTCCTGAAGTACAACCCTGTCAGTTATGGAATACTATCCATAATTCTACAAGGAAGACCAGTTAATACTACTATAATTCAAATTTTTGCACCAACCACCAAAGCCAAAGATGAAGATATTGAAGATTTTTATCAATGTCTGCAGTCTGAAATTGAACGTACATGCAATCAAGATGTGTTAATTATCACTGGTGACTGGAATGCAAAGTTGGAAACAAAGAATCACCAGTAGTTGGAAATTTTGGCCTTAGTAACAGAAATGATGCTGGAAATCACATGATAGAATTTTGAAAGACCAATGACTTATTCATTGCAAATATTCTTTTTCAATATAAACAGTGGCTATATACATGGACTTTGCCAGATGGAGTCCACAGGTATCAGATTGACTGCATTTGTGGCAAGAAGTGATGGAAAAACTCAATATCTTCAGCCAAAACAAGGCCAGGAGCTGATTGTGGAACAGACCAACTACTCATATGCAAATTCAACTTGAAGTTGAAGATAATTAAAACAAGTACACAAGAGCCAAAATATGGCCTTGAGTATATCCTTCCTGAATTTAGAGACCATCTAAAAAATAGATTTGATGCATTGAAAACCAATGACTGAAAACTAGAAGAATTGTGGGATGAAATCAAGAACATCATCCATGAAGAAAGCAAGAGTTCACTGAAAATGCTAGAAAGAAAGAAAAGACCAAAATGGATGTCAGAAGAGATTCTGAAATTTGCCCTTGAGAGGAGAGTAGTTAAAGCAAATAGAAGAAATGACAAGATAAAAGAGCTGAGCAAAAGATTTCAAAGAGCAGCTCAAGAAGAGAAAGCCAATTACTATAATGAAATGTGCAAAGACCTGGAATTAGAAAACCAAAAGGGAAGAACACCCTCAGCTCAAGCTGATGGAACAGGAAAAAATTTTAAGTCTGAAGTTGCAGTATTGAAAGATTATATGGACAAATTATTGAATGATGCAGGAAGCATCAAAAGATGAAAGGAATACACAGAGTCACTGTACCAAAAAGATCTGATCAATCTCCTCCATTTCAGGAGGTGTCATATGTTCAAGAACCAGTGGTGTTGAAGGAAGAAGTTGAATCTGCACTGAAGGAATTGGTGAAGAACAAGACTCCAGGAATTGACGGAATGCCCACTGAGATGTTTCAACAAATGGATACCCCGCAAGAGGCACTCACTCAGTTATGCCAAGAGCTACCTGGCCAACTGACTGGAAGAGAGACATATTTGTACCCATTCTAAAGAAAGGTGATTCCACAGAATGTGGAAATTATCTAACAATATCATTAGTATTGTATGCAAGTAAAATTTTATTGAAGATAATTCAAAAATGGTTGCAGAAGTATATTGACAGAGAACTTCCAGAGGTGCAAGCTGGATCCAGAAGAGGACATGGAATAATGGAACAATGGACTTGGAACAATGGACATCATGGCTGATATCAGATGGATCTTGGCTCAAGGCAAAGAATACCAGAAAGATGTTTACTTGTGTTTTATTGACTATGCAAAAGCATTTGATTGTGTGGATCATAACAAATTGTGAATAACATTGAGAAGAATGGGAATTCCAGAACACTTAATTGTACTCCTGAGGAACCTGTACATAGACCAGAAGGCTGTCATTCAAACAGAACAAGGGAACACTGCATGCTTAAAAATCAGGAAGGGAGTGTGTCAGGGTTGTATCATTTCATCAGACTTATTCAATCTATATGCTGAGCAAATAATCTTAGAAGCGGGACTATATGAAGAATAACATGGCATCAGGATTGGAGGAAGAATCATTAACAACCTGTGATATGCTGACAACACAACTTTGCTTGCTGAAAGTGAGGATGCTTTGAAGCACTTACTGATGAAGATTGAAGAATACAGTCTGCAGTATGGATTGTATCTCACAACTGGACACAAATGCTCAAAACTGGACCTATAAGCAGCATCACGATAAATGGAGAGAAGACTGAAGTTGTCAAAGACTTCACATTGCTTGGTTCTACAATCAATGCCAATGGAAGCAGCAGTCAGGACATCAGACAACGTATAGCACTGGGCAAATCGGCTGCAAAGGACCTCTTTCAAGTGCTGAAAGATGTCTCCTTGAGGACTAAGGTGTGCCTGACACAAACCATGGTATTTTCAGTCTCTTTGTATGCATATGAGAGCTGGACAATGAATAAGGAAGACCGAAGAAGAATTGATGCTTTCGAGTTGTGGTGCAGGCCAAAAATGCTCAAAGTACCATGGACTGGTAAAAGAACTAACAAATCTGTCCTGATGGAAGTACAGCCAAGTGCAGCCTTGAATCAAGAATAAGCAGACTATGTTTCACCTACTTTGGTCATGTTGTAAGAAGGGACCATTCCCTAGAAAAGGATATTATGCTTGATAAGGTGGAGGGTCGATGGAAGAGGGGAAGGCCCTCAAGGAGATGGATTGAGACAGTGGCTTCAGCGATGGGCTCAAATACAGCAAGGATCATGTAACTGGCATGAGAAGGGGAGGTGTTTCACTATGAGTGGGAGATGACTCAAGGACACCTAACAACAACGTAACAAGTAATAACATTAAATTCTGGTGAGAACATGGAGACACTGGATCACTCACACCTTGCTGGAAGGGATGTAAAATGCTATCTGACTGCCATCGAGTGGGAGCCTACTCTTAGAGAGCCTTACTTGGGTTTCCCAGGCAGTATCACTATAGAAGTAGATTGCCCAGTCTTCCTTCCAAGAGGCGGCTGAACCACCAGCCTTCTGGATAGCAGTCAAGTGCCTTAAGCACTATGCCACCAGAGCTCCTAAAATGCTATAACCATTCTGAAAAATATTGTGGCAGTTTCTTTAAAAACCGATGTTGACCAAAAAAAAAAAAAAAAAAAAAAAAAAACTGTACTTGAATTTAATACAAACTTTATTCATAATAAAGAATATTTAAATATTTATTCCCAAACTGGAAACAATCCAAATATCCTTCAACAACTAAGTGGTTAAACTATGGTACATCCATGCCACCAAACTAGCTTTTTAAGAAACTGCCAGTGTTCCTTTTGATAGGAACTTTCACAGAGCAAAAGTTTTTAATTTTTATGGGGTTCAATTTATCAATTTTTCCTTTTGTTGATCTTACTTTTGGTGTAAAGTCTGAAAACAGATCACTCAATCCTAAGTCCCAGTGTCTCTTAAGTTCTGTTCTAAAAATTTTATATTTTTACATTTGACATTTAAGTCCATCACTCATTTTGGGTTAATTTTTTTAATAAGATATGAATCTTAGATCAAGGTTCATTTACAAGATCTTTAAAGCTCACGTTATTTTTTAGTTGATTCTAACTGCATTTGATAGAGTAGAACTACCCTACAGGGTTTTCTAGTCAGTAATCTTTATGGAAGCAGATCACCAGGTCCTTCTCCTGCAGATGCACTGGGTGGGTTTGAACTGCCAGCTTTTTGGTTAGTAGCTAAGCACTTAACCATTGTGCCAACAGAGCTCATTTTTTTATATCATAGAAGGCACCAATTAAAGCCCAGAAATACATGCTTAGAGTTGGTATGTGGAAATAGAAATTAAATTCTCAAGAGCTCTGGTAGTTTTAAAAAATTCAGAAATGAAAATATTATATCATATATATATTTTTTTATGGATTAACCAAACCTTTTAGTTGTTTAATACTTACTCATCAAAACCAAACTCACTGCCACTGAGTAGATTCTGACTCAGAGAGACCTTCATTGTGTTTCTAAGGCTGTAAATCGTTATGGAAGCAGACTGCCTCGTCATTCTCCTGCGGAGCAGCTGGTGGGTTTGAACCACTGACCTTTTGGTTGGCTGCCAAATGCCTTAACCACTGTACCACCAGAGCTCCTTTTAACACTTACTAGTCACATTCATAATGGCTTCTAAATATAAGGAAAAAATTTTAAAGGGATTACTTATTAAGTATTTAACCTAGTCTACCCTAATGATTGGACATCCTAACAGTTAAAAAAGTGTACTTAGTAGAAAATTGTGCCAGAGCTATTCAAACCAAACAGCTCTCCTTTCAAATCCTCACTCTAAGGATGCCACCTAGATTATGGATATGAACACTAAAGATTTAATTATAATCTTGTTATGTAAAAGTCAATGCTGTGGACTCTCTGTGAAGTCATTCTGGCTTCTGTAGAGTATACATTAATAGTTTGCATCATGTGGGCTATGCCCTTGATAAAACATCAGTGGTCCCTCCTGAAACTGGATGCTGCTGGAGCATGGGTAAGGGAGATCAGGGAAAGGAGTGTGCAAACTCAGGTTTTAGTTTTATAGAGATTTTAGGCCGTTGGGCAGCATTTGGAGAAGCAGTCTGGCTCAGTCCAAAGTGTCTTGTAAAAACTGGGGTGAATGCACGTTAATCACATGCAGTTGCAGCTGATTTCTCTAATGATTCTTCATCCATGAAAGAATGGAAAAGAAGGCAGAGAAACTCATATCAGAGACATAAAATATTTCTCTTGGGAAAGAAATAATGCAGCACAGGAGAATGAAGAGAAACATTCCTCATTTAGGTGAAAAGATGGTTTCTCATAGTATATTTTCTGCCACGTGTTTGAGAATTTCAAAGAGGATTGCCCTTTCATATAAAAACACATGAGAACTATTTTTGGAACATGACGGTTCATGTTTAAAATAATAACAACAATAACAATAATAAAAAGCCTATTCTGTTTCGAAAGTCTATTTAACCCTTAGCTATATTTTAAAATACATGAGCTGAAGTCTCAGGAATGCAGGTTGCTGTTTAGACTACTTAATATCATTAGCAAAAGACATATGCCAAGCAATTAAATCCAGCCAAAAGAAAACTACTTCAAAACACCAGCTCATTGGGCTTTGACTCAAATGAAGGATATGTTAGGAAAAAAAAAAAAAAAAAAGCTGAAACCACGTGGGTATTTTGAAAATAACTCTTTATTTCTATTATTCATGAAGCCAATTTAAAAATGTATTATTTTTCTCTGGACCAATAGCCATCTCTTGAGGCTAGGAGATGTAGTAATTGAGTCATCAATGTGTGAGTATACCTGCATATATATGGATGTTTATCCACTCTTTTGAGTGCACACTGCCTGTACATTTTAGCCAATGAACAAAAGCATCATTTATTCACTGGTTTTTCATTAATTTCTTACTCCTTAAAGGCATTGCTTAATCTGATAAAATGTCTAAAATGATCCACTGAGGCAAAATGTATTTTCCAAAATGAATACATGCTATTCTTGTAACAGGACTTTGATGTTCCTCCCAGAGGGAGATGGGACTTAGGTTCCTTCCCCTTGAAAATGGATGCAGTGTGACTACATGATGGTACTGATGTTGTGTAATTTCTAAGGGTAAGTCATAAAAGATGATGATTCTGATTTACTTGAATGTTCACTATTGTATCCTTCAGCAACCACATCTATAGTCAGACTGTCATGAGGCAACCATGCCATGAGGAAACCTAAGCTAACATTTGTGGGAAGACCACATGGAGAGGCTCTGACACTATGTGAAGAGAGATGTCTGACCAACCTCCAGGTGCTTCAGCACCCCTCTCCACACTTTAGCTCCAGCCTACATCTGACTGCAACTACATGAGAGTCAGAAGGAGCCAGTCAAGCCCTTCCCAAATTCTGTCCCACAGACACCATACCAAGCAAACCAAACCCACTGCCGTGGAGTTGGATCTGACTCATAGCGACCCCCTCCTTGGGTTTCCAAGGTGGTATCACTATGGCAGTAGATTGCCCAATCTTCCTTCCAAGGAGTGGCTGGTGGGTTTGAACCACCAGCCATCTGGTTAGCAGTCAAATACCTTAGGCACTAGGCTACCAGAGCACAGACACCATGGAGGTGCTAAAATGATTACAGTTCTAAGCCATTAAATTATAGGGTGATTTGTTATATGACAATAGATAAACAGAGTACTCATTGACCTATTAATTTAATTAAATGGCTACTTGTTAATTTGATTAATGAAAAATACTGATTATGTAGTCAGAAAATGATTATAGATTCAATTTGATACATCAGATCATTTCTCTAACCTTTTATGAAAACCATGTCCTTCTTTTTCTAATATAGTTCCACTATTCCTCTGTGTTAGGAGCCCAGGTGGGATAGTGATTAAAGCACTTAGCTGCTAACCAAAAGTCAATGCTTTGAACACACAAGTCACCACGGGAGAAAGTCTGCTTTAAAAAATATTAAAGCCTTGGAAACCCTGGAAAAGGAACTGCTCCTTTTCCCAAATTCGTCTGTACTTGGACATATTTGGCATTTAGAGTCAATTTTTTATGTGTGGATGTATGTGTGCATTTGTCTGTACGTATATAAATGCTCTCTTAAAATATAATATAAATTCTTTGAAATCAACAATCACATTTCACAGATTTGATATCTTTATGTTCAATTTAAGTGTAGTATGATTTCATCATTAATTTTATAGTTACAAAATTATTTTTAAATTAATTCCATAATTAATTTATCGGATACACAATTTTGATGACCAATACTTTTTTTCAAGCATCATACTAGATGATCATCAGCCAATCAGCCTGGTGATAGTCATCGAATATACAGATTACTATGCTTTATCTGTGTATTTATTTAGAAGTCAAAATCATTAGAAAGTAACAATTTAACTGACACTGATTGTCACTTTGTAGCAAGAATAAAAATAGGTTTCTTAACTAATTCATGTTTTTTTTCTTTTCTCAAGGATATATAAACTGTTATAATAATGTAAACTAATATAATTTGTTTATAGCCACAGCCTAATATGCAATTGATTAAAAATAAAATTATCTTTGATCTAATGAACCACAGATCTGATTGAGGTTATAAACATATTTTCTCCAGCTAAAGGTTCTTACTACTAAAATAATTCTTATTATTAATGAATTTCTCTCATTTAGGTTATGGATGACATAAAAATTAAGATTTGAGTCAAAGCAGCCACAAAAAAGTAAAGTTGATTATTTTAATTTCAGTCAATACATGAAATCCATTAATTATTTTTTCCATGGGTTGAGCTTAATCAATCAAGCCAATTAAAGCAAGCAGGCTGCTTTAGGTGTATAAGATATAACTTCAAAGCAAAAGGGTTAAGCTTGATAAAAACAATCATTCAAAATACTTATTTGCTGAAGTATAGACAAAACTTGAACTGACTAAATTTTTCACTTTTCTACTGGCTGATTTTATATAGTTTGTTACAACCTAAGAATTGTTGTTAGGTGCTTTCAGGTAGATTCTTACTCAGTGACTCCATGTGGCAAATTAGAACTGCCCCATATGGTCTTCTTGGCTGTAATTTTTAAAGATGCAGATAGCCAGTTCTTTCTCCCAAAGAGTTACTGGATAGGTTCAAACTGGTGAGGTTTTGGTTAGGAGTGGAGAGTTTAACCCATTGCACTACCAGAGCTCCTTAACCTAAGACTGAACCTCACAAAAGCAAATTGTGAAAAGTCTCAGCTGACATGCAACCAAAACCACCAAGCAACCATCAGGCAGACCTGTCTTCATGACAAGAGCTTCTTGCACAGAAGTCCTCACTGTATGATGAACCAGAAATCAGCTTGGGGCATAGAAAGAAGACACCAGGTCCCAGAAGAAAAGCAAAAAGTCAGTGACTAGGAGAATGAAAGGTCATCAAGACAAAGGTTCAGTCACATTCAATGTCAACATAATAAAATCCTATTAAAACATAAAAAGGTAGAGTAAGTAGTGATCAACATGCATGGAAGCAGCAGTTAAGAAGTCAAACAATGTATTGTACTCAGAAAATCTGCTGCAAAAGACCATTTTGAAATATTAAAAAAAAGCAAAGGTGTCACTATGAGGAGTGAGGTGCATCTGACCCAAACCGTGGATTTGCAACCAACCACCTATGTTCATGTGAAAGCTGGTCAATGAATAAGGAAGACCAGGGAAGAATGGATGCCTTTGAATTATGGTGTTAGTGAAGAGAATAAATACCCTAGACTGTCAGAAGAATGGACAAATCTGTCTTAGAAGAAGTACAGCCAGTGTGTTCCTTAGAAAAGAACAGCCAGATTTCATCAAATGTACTTTGGTCATGTTGTCAGAAGGGACCAGTCCCTGGAGAAGAACATCATGCTTAGCAAAGCAGATAGTCAGAAAGGGGAGACTCTTAACAAGACGGACTGACGCAGTATCTGCAACAATGGGCTCAAACACAGCAGTGATTCTGAAGATGATGTCGGACCTGGAAGTGTTTTGTTCTGTTGTACTATGGGTACTGTCAGTTGGACTCAATTGGATGGCACATAGCAATAATACTCACTGCCTTTGAGCCAGGTCTGACCCGTAGTGAAACCTCCTTGGGTTTCCAAGGAGATATCATTATGGAAGTTGATTGCCCAATCTTCCTTCCAAGAAGTGGATGGTGGGTTTGAACCTCCAGGATTCTGGTTAGAAAATTATAACAACCCCACCAACTTGGTCTCCTCTTCCACTGGAATACAAATAGTATTTAAGTAGGGTGGTGATTATAACTATTTATGGATTCTGTTATAAAAATTGAGTGAATTCACATATGGATATAAACACATACAGTCATAATTATTTAGAATAAATGTGAAGTCAAAGCAAGAAGCCTGAAGAGTAATACTTTCATCTTGGGTTGCTTGTATAGTATTTCATTAATTAGAGTGTTGCAATGATGTTGAAATCTAGAGGGGAAAAAAAAAAAAAGGTTACATGACCACCCAGGATGAGAAATATTAAGGTTGATAGTCTTTTTTCCTTTCAGCGAATTTGTCAAGTAACAGTTTATAATCACCAATCTCATCCCCTACTTACCAAAGATTTCAGAGTTATGCCAAAGGTCAAATCAGAGGCACAGCACTGATTTTTATCAGTGCTCAAAAGGTGAATATAAAAGCCCTGTAGATTGCCATACAAAGTCTAAAGTGATGGCTTATATTTTCCAAGTCACTGTAAGTAGAACAATTTTTGCATTGCAAAGTGGCATCTAAATGGTTTACTGCTTTCCTTCCAGAAAAGAGCCTCTTTGATTATGTAGTCCAGATGAATTTAACTGAGCTACATGGAATTGAGTTTAATCTTATCAATCAGAAATGGTAGAAAATGTATTACAGCTGACCACTGAAAAAGAACCACATGTTGCAGTATTAACAGCATTATTATCCAACCCAAGAGGTGGGAAAGCAGAGAAAAAGCCAGGGGGTGGGGAACCAGAACAGAGTGAGGAAGCAGAGGAAGGGATCCAGGTAAGGCCGGGGACCCAGAGCACTTCCCTCCTAAGCAGCAGGAAAGAGTCAGGGATCTATGTAAGGAGAGGATGGGGAGGGTGGAGAGGTTTTAAACAGCTAAGGGAGACAAACTTATCTGTCAGTTTGTCCTACTGTGGTGGTGTGTTGCTGTGAGGCTTTGAGGCTGTGCCACCAGTGTCTCAAACTCAGTAGGGTTGCACACGGTGCACAGGTTTCAACAGCTTACAGACTGAGACAGACTAGGAAGAAGGAGGAGGCTATCAACTTCTCGAAGAGTTGGCCAGGGAAAACCTTATGAATAGCAGAGAAACACTGTCTGATACATTACTATGCAATGTTATGAATAGTCCAGAAACGTTGTTCTATACAGTGCAGGAGGATAAGCCACTTAAGTTGGAAGGCTCTCAAAATAGGACCAGGAAAGAGCTGCATCATCTGAATAGAACCAGCCTTAATGATATGGATAAGGTAAAACTTTGGAGATCTCCATTTGGTGACGTGGCAAACTCAAATTGAGGAGAAACAGCTGCAAGCATCCATTAATAATAGGAATATGAAGTGTACAAAGCATGAATCTAGGAAAATTGGAAGTTGCCAAAAATGAAATGGAGCACATAAAGATTGATATCCTAGCATTACTGAGCTAAAATGGACTGGTTTTGGCCATTTTTAATCAGACAACCATGTGGTCTACTATGTTGTAAATGGCAATTTGAAGAGGAATGGTGTGGTGTTCATCATCACAAAGGATGTTTCAAGATCTGTCCTGAAGTGCAATGCTGTCAGTAATATGATAATATCCATACGCCTACAAAGAAGACCAGTTAATATGATTATTATTCAAATTTATACATGAAACACCAAAGTCAAAGATGAGGAAATTAAAGATTTTTTACCAGCTTCTGCAGTCTGAAATTGACTGAACATACAATCAGGATGTGTTAATTATTACTGGTGACTGGAATGCAAAAGTTGGAAACAAAGAAGAATCACTGGTAGTTGGATAATTTGGCCTTGGTGACAGAAATGATGTGAAATCACATGATAGAATTTTGCAAGCCCAATGACTTACTCATTGCAAATACCATTTTCAACAACACAAATGGTGGTTATACATGTGGACTTCGCCAGATGGAATACACAGGAATCAGATTGACTACTCTGTGGCAAGAGGCAACAGAAAAGCTCAATATCTTCAGTTAAAATGAGTCCAGGAGCAGATTGTGGAACAGACCATCAACTGCTCATATGCAAGTTCAACCTGAAGTTAAAGACAGTTAAAACAAGTCCACAAGAGCAAAAATATGATCTTGAAAATATCCCTCCTGAATTTAGAGACCATCTAAAGAACAGATTTGATCCAAAGAACACCAATGACCAAAAACCAGAAGAATTGTGAGATTACATCTAGAATATCATCCATGAAGAAAACAAGAGGTCACTAAAAAGATAAGAAAAGACCAAAATGGATGACAGAAGAGACTCTGAAACTCGCCCTTGAGTGGAGAGTAGCTAAAGCAAATGGAAGAAATGACAAGATAAAAGAGCTGAACAGAAGATTTCAAAGAGCAGATCAAGCAGACAATGACAATTACTATAATGAAATGTGCAAAGACCTGGAGTTAGAAAACCAAAAGAGAAAAACACGCTCAGCATTTCTCAAGCTGAAAGAACTGAGGAAAAAAAATAAGCCTCGAGTTGCAATACTGAAAGATTCTATGGGCAAAATAATGAATGATGCAGGAAGCATCAAAAGAAGATGGAAGGAATACATAGAGTCACTGTACCAAAAAGAACAGGTTGATCTTCATACATTTCAGGAGGTGCCATATGATCAAGAACCAATGGTACTGAAGAAAGAAGTCTAAGCTGCCCTGAAGGAATTGGTAAAGAACAAGGCTCCAGGAATTGATGGAATTGAATACCCCTTGAGATGTTTCAACAAACATATGCCCCATTGGAGGCACTCACTGGATTATGCCAAGAGATTTGGAAAACAGCTACCTGGCCAATTGAATGAAAAAATCCATATTTGTACCCATTCCAAAGAAAGATGATCCCAAAGAATGTGGAAATCATCGAACAATATCACTAATACTGCAGGCAGGTAAGACTTTACTGAAGATAATTCAAAAACTGTTGCAACAGTATATTGACAGAGAACTTCTGGAGGTGCAAGCTGGATTCAGGAGAGGAGTGCAACAATGGATATCATAGCTGCTGTCAGATGGATCCTGGCTCAAAGCAAAGAATACCAGAAAGATGTTTACTTGTGTTTTATTGACTATGCAAAGTTATTTGATTGTGTAGATCATAACAAATTGTGGATGACATTGAGAAGAATGGGAATTCCAGAATGCTTGATTGTGCTCATGAGGAACCTGTACTCTGAATAGGAGGCTGTCATTTAAACAGAACAAGGGGACACTGCATGGCTTAAAATCAAGAAAGGAGTGTGTCAGGGTTGTATTCTTTCCCCATTCTTATTCAATCTGTATGCTGAGCAAATAATCCAAGAAACTGAACTATATGAAGAAGAATGTGGCATCGAGATTGGAGGAAGAATCATTAACAACCTGAGATATGCTGACAACACAACTTTGCTTGCTGAAAGTGAGGATGACTTGAAGCACTTACTGATGAAGATTGAAGAATACAGTCTGCTGTATGGATTACATCTTAATATAAAGAAAACAAAAATGCTAACAACTGGACCTATAAACAGCATCACAATAAATGGAGAAAAGATTGAAGTTGTCAAAGACTTCAGATTGCTTGGTCTACAATTGATGCCAATGGAAGCAGCACTCAGGACATCAGACATCATATAGCACTGGGCAAGTTGTCTGCAAAGAACTTCTTTCAAGTGCTGAGGCGCAAGAATGTCTCTTTGAGGACTAAGGCGCGCCTAACACAAGCCATGATATTTTCAGTCTTTTTGTATGCATATGAGAGCTGGACAATGAATAAGGAAGACTGAAGAAGAATTGATGCTTTTGAGTTGTGGTGCTGGAGAGGAATGCTGAGAGCACCATGGAATGCTAAAAGAACTAACAAATCTGTCCTGGAGTAATTGCAGCCAGAATGCTTTTTGGAAGCAAAAATGTCCAGACTTCCTCTCACCTACTTTGGTCATATTGTCAGAGGGGACCATTCCCTGGAGAAGGATGTCATGCTTGGTAAGGTGTAGGGTCAATGAAAGAGGAGAAGGCCCTCAACAAGATGCATTGGCACAGTGGCTGTGACAATGGGTTCAAGTATAGCAAGGATCATAGAGCTGGTGCGGAACTGGGCAGTGTTTTGTTCTGCTGTGCATAGGGTTGTTATGAGTCGGACACAACTCAACAGCTCCTAACAACAACAACAAATTATCCAACCAGCAGCAAAGTAATCATCACAAAATAGGAGAGAGGCAAAAATATCCCAAAATATATCCTTTCATGCAGTGAATTACTTGGTATGGCTGTTCCAACCATGGTCTTTGTGACTCTCACTAGATGACTGGGTGGAACTGTGTAAATGTAAAGTGCTTGTAGCTCACCAAAGGGATTGGATAGCTTGTTAATATTGTAAAGAAGATAGATGGCACCCTTGTGGGAGTGGGACTTTGTAATAAGTGTATAGAACCCTAGTGTGGGGATGAGTCAATTTTGTCATCTGCAAGGCTTAAAGTGAGCCCTTCCAGAGATAGAAGGGAGTATCTCACTGCCATCAAGATAGAGAAGAGCCAAGAGTGAAGTGCTTTCTTGAACCTGAGATCCCTGCATAGAGACAGCAGCAAAGAAAGATGTCAGATAGTCTGGCAGAGAGATGGCAGGAGCAGCAGCAACAGAACCAAGAGAACAGCTAGAGACAGAGTAGCTGGCTTGCCTGGCTCATAGAGCAAGAAAGCTGAGTGATTTGAGCAGGAGGCTTGCTTCAGGAAGTGGGATGCACTAGGTGCACCTATTGGCAGACTTAAAGAGCTTTTTAACATTTGCCAGAGTAGAGTAGAGGCCAGGCCAAGAAAGACAAAGAGAGGCTTGTCTTTGGGGAGCCTGTCATGATGGAATTGTATCCTGAGCCTTCCTGAACCTGATTGTAACCTGTTTCCTCCCTAATAGACCTCATAATCATGAATATTGTCTGTGGTCATTGCAAGGAATTATTGAACCCACAGAAAAGTACAGTGCCATGGCAGGGACAGTTGGTACCAGAATTGTAAAAAGGTTGGAGGGTGGTGGCATGACTGGCCTCAGAAATCAACTTTGGTCTGTTGATGTTAATCCTTCTTTCTCCCCCTTGTGAAGCTGGAGGAGGTGAGAGGAAGCTGCCCCCATGACCTTTTTGTATATCCCACAAATACGTTCTTCAAAAATGTCTTAATCCCTTCTCATAATTGAAAAAGTCAGGACTTTTTCAATTCCCAAACATTAAACCAAACTAGCTCAAGCCATTTCCCAAAACAAAGTAGAGTGAACTTTGATGTCTTACACTAAATCAGATCTAGCCAACTTGATTCACAATACCATCCCTAGCATTACCACACATTGGGAAGTGTGGCTTTCCAAAGGGAATAGCACATATACATATAGCACAATTAAACAGAACATTTAAATCTGATTTCAGGTATACCTAGATTGGCTTAAAAGAAGGAGTCACAAGGGTAGAATAGTCTCTCCAACTCTGAGTTCTCTCTGTGTGCTTTTATTCTTTCCCACTGTGTAGGTTCTTCCATAGGACCAAAACTGATTACCTGAAGACTTGACTTTCACATTTATCTGATTTAGCAAGTCCAGCAAAAAGATTAGTTCTCTCTCTCAGTCTCTATTGGATTCCAGGAAAGAACTTTGGACTTAGATGGCTCAAATACAGAACCCTTGGAAGAATTTCTATTGCCTAAGATGTAAACCAGCTTGAATTTCTAGAAGTTCCCTGTCAGTACACTGCTGTAACCTCTTTTGAATTATCTTCAGAAAAATTTTATTTGCATTTGATATTAATGATATTGTTCAATAATTTCCACATTTTGTTGGATAACCTTTCTTTGGAATGGACATGAATATGGATCTCTTCCACTAGGTTGGCCAGGTAGCTATCTTCCAAATTTCTTTGCATAAACAAGTAAAAGCCTCCAGCACTGCATCTGTTTGTTGAAACATCTCATGGGTATTCCATCAATTCCTGGAGCCTTGCTTTTTTGCCAGTTCCTTCAATGCAGCTTGGACTTCTTCCTCCAATATAATTGGCCCTTGATCATATGCTGCCTCTTGAAATAGTTGAACATCGACCAATTCTTTTTGGTACAGTGACTCTGTATATTCCTTCCACCTTCTTTCCATGCTTCCTTTCCCATTCAATATTTTGCCCATAGAATCCTTCAATATTGCAACTTCAGGCTTGATTTTTTTCTTCAGTTCTTTCTGCTTCAGAAATGCTGAGCATACTCTTCCCTTTTGGTTTTTTAACTGTAGGTCTTTGCACATTTCATTATAATAATTTACTTTGTCGTCTCAAGCTGTCCTTTGATGTACACTGTTCATCTCTTCATCAGGGAATTTATAGAAATTCAAGCTAGATTCAGAAGAGGATGTGGAATGAGGGATATTATTGCTGATGTAAGATGGATCTTGGCTGAAAGCAAAGGATACCAGAATGATGTTTCTCTATATTTTATTGACTATGAAATGGTATTCAACTGTGTGGATCATAACCAATAACTAATAACATTGTGAAGAGTGAAAATTCCAGAACATTTAATTGTGCTCATGAGGAACCTGTACATAGAGCAAGAGGTTGTAATTCAAACAGAACAAAGGGATACTGCATGGTTTAAAATCAGGAAGGGAGTGCATCAGGATTGTGTCCTTTCACCATACTTACTCAATCTATATGTTGAGCAAATAATCTAAGAAGCTGGACTATATGAGGAAGAACATGGCAGCAGGATTGGAGGAAGAATCTTTAACAACCTGCGAAACACAGACGACACAACCTTGCTTGTTGAAATTAAAGATGATTTAAAGCACTTACTGATAAAGATAAAGGACTACAGTCTTCAGTATGGATTACACCTCAACATAAAGAAAACAAAAATCTTCATAACTAGACCAATAAGCAACATCACAATAAATGGTGAAAACATTGAAGTTGTCAGGGATTTCATTTTACTTGAATCCATAATTAACACCCACGGAAGCAGCAGTCAAGAAATCAGACATCAAATTGCAAATTTACTGCAAAAGACCTCTTTAAAATGTTAAGGGGTGCAGTTCCAGCAAGATAGCAAATTAGGCAGAAAGACTGCACAGACCCTCTTCAACAAAGAAAAGGGAAACCAATTAACACAGACACAGAAGATAATCTTGGACCCCTGAACTTTGAAGGGAAGGATATAGAAGTGGACTAAACCCCAACTAGCAGAAGAATTTGTGAGAAAATAGCAAAAAAGGAGATACAC
>NW_006921600.1:142675-174532 GCF_000298275.1 Orycteropus afer afer
AAAAAAAAAAAGAGTGAGTTAAGGAAAAAGAGGCTCTGCAGATTGAATTTTTTAAAGACTTCTTTTTCCTCCATAAAATTCAGTGTCTGCAACTCTACATGAGATTTTTATCATTAAAAGCTTGCTATCTTTGAATCAAATTTCAAAAATCACAAAATACATTATCATAATGGGGTTTTAGAAAAAAAATATTCAGTGAGATACTTGGGAAAGTGAATTATTTTGTCTTTCATTGTTTGCTTTTATAAGGTATTTGCAAAAATCCACATTTATTTTATGATACCTCTCAATACTATACTTTTAAACATAAGAACATTTACTTACAAATAAAACAAAAACATGTTTAGCATAAAAAAAAATACTATCCAGATATTGGATCATCCTGCTCATTCAAAAATGATACAGCTGAGTATTTTGTAGCCTTTTATCCAAAGCCACTTGAAAATTACGGTTAGAACCAGAAGACAATTAATTTGTCCAGTAAGTACAAAATATAGTAGTGGTCAAGCACTGGCTACTTTTTTTTTTTTTTTAATTTTGATTTGGGGGAAAATTTGAAGAGCAAATTTATTTTCTATACAACAGTTCATATGCATTTTGTTTCATGACATTAACCACAATCCCCATAATGTAACAGCTCTCTTCCCATTTCCTTCCTCTGGTTACCCTTTCCCTGTGCCCTTCTTTCCTATGCATCCCAGCCTCAAAAGGAAGGTTGGGCAATCTACTAGTGATACCACCTCGGAAACCCAAGGAGTGGTTGCTCTGAGTTGGATCCAATTCAACAGCAGTAACTTTTTTTTCTTGCCCTCTGAACTATCTCCCTGTCTACATACTATCCTTCTGGTCTCCCATACTTGATCTAAGAAGTGTACCTACCTTATTATATGACTGTCTATTGTTTGGCTGGAATCCATGGGAGTGAGTTCAATTCTAGGCCTGAAAGTTCACTAGGGACCATAGTCTCAGGGGTTTCACCAGTCTCTATGAGACTGGTAAGCCTAGTCATTTTTTATAGTTTTGAGTTTTGATCCACATTTTTCTCTCACCTTATCCACGATCTCTTATTTTTACCCCTTTCTGAGTGGTTGACAGTGGTAGCCAGGCACAAGTACTGACTGCTTTTCATTAGGTTCTTAAACTTCTTTCTTAGCAAGCCACTTACAAATGAATACATGAATTTCAAATATACTGGAGATTCCTGTATCATAGTTTAGAGAGTAGCTTCTGAGCAGGACTACATTCAAACCATTTTAATGAATACTTTTATTTAAAAAAAAAAAAGAAAGAAAACTTCAGAGAAAGATGCTACAATCTCTTCTAAATTTGTAATTACAAAATAAATTAGACATGATGGAGAAAAATAAGTTATTCGACCAAGTTGCTTGACTGCATGCTGTACAGGAAAACTCCTGGGCCTGAATTTGAAACTCATTTCTACTGTATGTTAGTTGCATGATCTTGAGAAATATACATAAATTCTTTTTCTGAGAATATTTGGTAATGGGGTCAAGACTTCCTCATCAGAAGTTGCTCTATTACTGATAGTTCGTAGAATTATCCCAAAAGTTTCCTGAGGACTTCAATGAACTTTGAGGAAGTCAGAAACTGATGAAATTATATTCCTGTGTAATCCAACAAACTAGGAGCTCAGAAACAGGTACATGTTGTCTATCAGCAAATGTCATGTCTTATATGGATAATTTGTTATCATGTGAATTATAAAACAATTTAAATAGGAGACCATTATGAACTGTGTTTACCACAGTGTATTTACCACCATGTTTTCACCAAACGTGTTTACCACCATATGTTTACCTTATACAGGGTAGTTTTTCTTTCAGTCATACTGGTGAGTTGAGCAAAATGGCTCCTGTATGTGTATGTTTGGGATCTCAGCAAAACTTATCTCCCTCTTTTAAAGCATTATCCAGACAAAAGGGAGGCACAGATGATTCAGTGGCAGAGTTCTCACCTTCCATGTGGGAGACAGAGCACTGATTCCTGGCGAATGCATCTCATGCACAGTTATCATCCATCTGTCAGTGGGGATTTGCATGTTGCTATGATGCTGAGCAGGTTTCAGTAGAACTTTCAGACTAAGACCAACTAGGAAGAAAGGCCTGGTGATCTACTTTGGAAAATTAGCCAGTGAAAAGCCTATGGATTATGATAGTCTGATCCACAACCAATTATGGGGATAGCAGAGGACCAGGCATTATTTCATTCTGTTCTGTACGAGTCTGGGTCCCACTCCCCGGCATCTCAACACAACAATGAATAACAAAGTTTCCAGAATATTTTAAGAACCTTTCAGCTATAATCCTGACATTTGATTCCATGCAGCAAAAATGGGTATGAATTGGGATCAACTCAACAACAATGACAGCTATGAGTAGTATTTTTAAATACTTTAATGACGATGCAAAGTTTGGTTCCATTAGTTTCATAACAGTTATATCTACCAGTGTAGTAGCAGATTGACAGGGAAGGACTTAAAACTAATTATGTGTGCACTCAGAATTGTAGAATCATCACTCAGACAATATTTCATTCTCTATTACATAGGCCAGTACCAATTTTTCAGGATTGTTGTTGTTGTTTGCCGTCGAGCTGGCCCCGACTCATAGCGACCCCTCCTTGGGTTTCCGAGGCAGTATCACTACGGAAGTAGGATTGCCCAACCAACAAAATCACACATAAGCAGAAGCCTCCAATTGAACCACCATCATATTTAATTTTTCCAATTCTGGGACTCTAATCTTTTTTTTTTTTTCTCTCTATTTCCTTCCATCATCCTCTAAAGCCTTTCTTTAAAGTATTTGTTTGATTTAATATGTGAAAGCTAAAGAGGCCTCCAGCATACACAGTTTCCACAGTGCAACTATGTAGAGGGCAGATTTTAACTACAGTGGTGAGGAAAGGTAGTCTAACTTATGCCTTTGTCTTCTCAATATTTTGGAATTTAAGAAAACAATGTTCAGGCAATTAGGCTTCTCCCCACCCCCTATACCTAATATAAGGTCAGTTTAACACTCTGAATGGTTAAATCATCCCTTGGCAAAGACTCTGAACTTGGCAGAAGCTCTATAATGAGAAATCCAGATGACTGGTATCATTTGTAATGCGAGTGCCCCACACTTAATCGAGCACTGGTTTGTTTTTGCAGGGAATAGCAATGATGTAAAAGCAGTTATGAGGGACGTTTAAGATTTTAACTGCTTTGACACTGGATGTGGTCTTCAGCTTTAATGGCACTTTTAGCGCTAAACTCTGCACATAAATAAGCAGCATTGGTTTTCTCAAGTCAGTATACTTCTTCTGTGTAGTACAAAAATGATGCTATCAATTTCTTGCCCTGGATATGGAAAATGTAGTTTCCTCTAAAGTATAGACTGGATTTCATTGAGGAAAGCAAAAAGTCAACCACTGGGATTTTCAGTAGTAACTTAAAATGAAACTCCAGCAACAGTGCTGCTTTTCAAGGGACTGATAACAGATGGAGATTTTAGGACTCTCAAGCAATTTGTCTACTGGGCCAATAAAACTAAAACCAAACCCACTGTCATCTAGTCGATGCTCACATACAGCAACCCTGTAGGACAGGGAAGAATTGCCTCATAACGTTTCCAAGGCTGTAAATCTTAATAGAAGCAGACTGCCTCACCTTTCTCTCATGGAGTAGCTAGTAGGTTCAAACCACCAACCTTTTGGTTAATGGCAGAATGCTTTAACCACTGTGTCACCAAAGGGACAATAGCCAAACAACAAAAGCAAACTCACTGTCATCAACTTGACTCTGACTCATAGTGACCCCCATAGGGTTTCCAAGGCTGTAAATCTTTACAGAAGCAGACCACACCATCTTTCTCCCGTGGAGCAGCTGATGGATTCGAACCACCAACATTTTGGTTAGCACCCCAATGCCTTAACCACAGTGTCACCAGAAGAAACTAAAAATAATAGTCAAAGTTCTCATACCAATTTCTCCTAATAAATCACTGGATTAAGCCAGGTCTGTGTGAAGCAGTGGTTAAGCACTCAGCTGCTAGGCAAAAGGTCAGCAATTTGAATCTACCAACTGCTCTGCAAGATAAAGATGCAGAAGTCTGCTTCCATAATGATTTACAGCCTTGGGAAACCTATGGGGCTGTTCTACTCTGTCTTATAGGGTTGCTATGAGTCAAAATCAACTCAACAGTATCTGATAATTATATGACTCTAAAGCTACACTCTCATTATTTGCTTAAACACTTATCATTTTAGGAAAACAAAGTAGACATAGTCTTAATTAAATTCCTTCATTGTTCTCATTCCTCCACCTTTCTCAGTAAGAAACAGAGAACTACAATGAACTTTATAAAATGATAAATAAATGTAATGTACTAAGAATTTTTCATAAATAGAATAATAACAGATATGACTTTGACCATTTTCTATTAGGTGCCAAACAGGGTATCAAAACACAAGGGAGTTGTACTCTTAATTTTGCCACTGAATTCCTCAAAGATTTCCAGTAAGTTGATTCATTTCTCTTTACTTCAGTTTCCTCAGCAATGGAGTGAAGTAATTGGAATAATTTTAAAGTTTCCTTTAAGCTCCAATATCCTATGATTCCTTTTTATCTGTATACAGTAAGTCCTGGGTTATGAATGTCTGACATACAGACAATTCCTACTTACCCTTTAATGTTATATCCATTTGTCCTCACTGTAAAGCGATCAATCTAGCCCCTACTTGCAACAAATTCTTCTACACAATCACCTTCACTTGCTGCACAGACAATTTTAAATCATGGAAGGAGCCTTTTCTTACACAAATTGTCATTGTTGTTAGATGTCATCTAGTCACCTCTGACTCATAGTGACCCTATGTACAACAGAATGCAACATTGCCTGGTCCTGTACCAGCCTCACGATCCCTGCTATACATTGTAGCCACTGTGTCCATCCATCTTGTTGAGGGCATTCTACTTTTTCACTGACCCTCCACTTTACCAAGCATAATATTCTTCTCCAGAGAATGGTCCTTCTGACAACATGACCAAAGTAGGTGAGATGAAGTCTGGCCATTCTCGCTTCAAAGGAGCATTCCAGCTGCACTTCTTCCAGGACAGATTTGTTCTTTTCTCAGTCCATGGTACTCTCAGCACTCTTCTCCAACACCACAACTCAAAAGCATCAACTCTTCTTAGGTCTTCCTCCACATGCATATGAGGCAACTGAAAATACCATGGCTTGGGTTAAGTGAAATTTATCTTCAAAGAGACACCTTTTGCTCTTCAGCACTTGAAACAGGTCTTTTGCAGCAGTTTTGCTGCAAAAGACATCATCTGATGTCTTGGCTGCTGCTTCCATTGGTGTTGATTGTAGTACCAAGTAACATGAAGTCTTTGACAATTTCAGTCTTTTCTGCATTTATTGTGATGCTGTTTATTGGCCCAGTTGTGAGAATTTTTGTTTTCTTTATATTGAGGTGTAAACCTTACTGCAGACTACCGTCTTCAGTTTTCATCAGTAAGTGCTTCAAGTCATCCTCACTCAGCAAGCAAAGTTGTGTTGTCAGCATATCACAGGTTGTTAATGAGCATTCCTCAAATCCTGAAAGCACGTTCTTCTTCATGTAGTCCAGCTTCTCAGATTATTTGCTCAGCATACAGATTAAATAAGTATGGTGAAAGGATACAACCCTGACACACTCCCTTCCTAATTTTAAACCATTCAGTAACCCCATGTTCTGTTTGAATGACAGCCTCCTGGTCTATGTACAGGTTCCTCAGGAGCACAATGAAGTGTTCTAGAATTCTTGTTCTTCTCAATGTTATCCATAATTTGTTATGATCCACACAGTTTAATGTTTTTGCATAGTCAATAAAACACAAGTAAACACTTTTCTGTTATTCTTTGCTTTCAAACAAGATCCATCTGACATAAGCTATGATAATCCCTTGTTCCATGTCCTCTTCTGAATCCAGCTTGCATTTCTGGAAGTTCTCTGGCAATACACTGCTACAACTGTTTTTGAATTATCTTCAGTAAGATTTTACTTGTGAGTGATATTAATGATATTGTTTGATAATTTCCACAGTCTGTGGGATCACCTTTCTTTGAAATGGGTACAAATATAGATCTCTTCCAGTCAGTTGGCCAGGTGCCTGTTTTCCAAATCTGTTGACATAGCCAAGTGAGTGCCTCCAGCATGGTATCCATTTATTGAAACATCTCAGTGGGTATTCCATCAATTCCTGGAGTCTTATTTTTTGCCAATTCCTTTAGTGTATCTTGGACTTCTTCCTTCAATACTATCAGTTCTCAGTCATAGGCACCTCCTGAAATGGATGAACATTGACCCATTCTTTTTGGTACAGTGACTCTGTGTATTCCTTCCATCTTCTTTTGATGTTTCCTGCATCATTCAATGTATTGCCCATAGAATCCTTCAATATTGCACTTGAGCCTTGAATTTTTGCTTCAGTTCTTTCAGCTTGAGAAATGCTGAGCATGTTCCTCCCTTTTGATTTTCTAACATGAGGTCTTTGCACATTTCATTATAATAATTGACTTTGTCTTCTCAAGCTGTTCTTTGAAATCCGTTTAGCTCTTTTATCTTGTCATTTCTTCCACTTGCTTTAGCTACTCTCTGTTCAAGGGCAAATTTCTGAGTCTCTTCTGACATCCATTTTGGTCTTTTCTTCCTTTCCAGTCTTTAATGACATTTTGCTTTCTGCATGGATGATGTTCTTGATGTCCCACAATTTGTCTTTTTTCTTTTTTCAGTCACTGGTGTTCAATGCATCAAATCTATTCTTTAGATGATCTTAAATTCAAGAGGTATGTAATCAAGGTCATAGTGTGGCTCTTGTGGACTTCTTTTAATTGTCTTCAGCTTCAATTTGAACTTTCATACCAGTAGTTTATGGTCTATTCCACTATCAGCTCCTAGCCTTGTTTTGGCTGAAGATAGTGAGCTTCTCCAATGCCTCTTGCCACAGATGTAGTCAATCTGATTCCTGTATACTCCATCTGGTGAAGTCTACATGTACAGCCACCATTTGTGCTGTTCAAAACAGATATTTGCAATGAATAAGTGATTAGTTTGGCAAAATTCTATCATGTGATCTCCAATGTTGTTTCTATCACCAAGACCAAGTTTTCCAACTACCGATGATTCATTTTTGTTTCCAACTTTGCATTCCAATCATTAATGATAATTAACACACCTTGATTGCATGTTCAGTCAATTTCAGACTCCAGAGTTGGTAAAAATCTTCAATTTCTTCATCTTTGGTTTTGGCGGTTGGCACATAAATTTGAATAGTAGTATTAACTGGTCTTTCTGGTATATGTATGGATATTATCCTATTACTGGCAGCTTTGTACTCTAGGATAGATCTTAATACATTCTTTGTGATGATGAATGCCATGCCATTCCTCTTCAATTTGTCATTCCTGGCATAGTAGATCATATGATTGTCTGATTCAAAATGGCCATAACGAGTCCATTTCAACTTACTAATGCTTAGGATATTGATCTTTATGTGTTCCACTTCATTTTTGACAACTTCCAATTTTCCTAAATTTACAACTTCTTACATTCCATGATCTGATTATTAATGGATGCTTGTAGCTGTTTCTTCTCATCTTGAGTCATGTCACATCAACAAGTGGAGGTCCTAAAAGCTTTACTCTATCTATGTCATGTTCTACTCTGGGGAGGCAGCCCTTCCCCAGTGCTGTTTTGAATGCTTTCTGACCTGAGGGACTCATCTTCTGGCACTATATTGCATAATGTTTCAGGGCTATTTATAAAGATTTTTAGTAATATATCAGACAGAGTTTCACTGCTATTCATAAGGTATTCACTGGCCAGTTGTTTGTGAAGTAGATGACCTATTCAGAGTCTGTCTTAATCTGGAAGCTTTGCTGAAACCTGTCCACTATGGGTAACCCTGCTCACATTTGAAACACCAAGGACATAGCCTCCAGCCTCATAGCAACACTCAAGCTGCCACCACAGTACGATGAACTGACAGACAAGTTTGTCTCTCTTGCTTGTTCCAAACTGCTCTGCTCACTTCCTGGTCTCCCTCAGCCACTCCAAACCCACCACCCCAGCTCGCTTCCTTTCACAAAAGTAAGGCTAAATAAGAATCATATGTACTGTTCCAACTTACCTACAAATCAGACTTAAAGAAACACTTAGAAATAGATCTGTTTTATAACCCTGTACTCATTTTGAGTTTCATTTGCAAAGACTACATACAGCTACATAACATAAATTCACTCCATTGGGCAAAAATAGCACCAATCTGACACCAAGTAGAGTGGACCAATTGATATTTTCTATTTAAGAATGTATTGAGTGTACCATTGATAGAGGCAGTGAAGTAGATTAGAGAAATGAAATCTGTATGTGAGGTGAGACTACCACATGTTCTATCACTGAAGAGAACTGGTGAGGGCAAATAGGACTCTGTCTGAAAGCAAATTTAAAAATAAAAGTGTTTCTCAGGATCCCAAGGAACCCTGGTGGCAGAGTGGTTAAAATGCTCATCTGCTAACCCAAAGGTCAGTGGTTTGAACCTATGAGCTGCTCCATAGGAGAAAGATATGGCACTCTGCTTCCATAAAGATGTATAGCCTTGGAAGCCCTATGGGGCAGTTCTACTTTGTCCTATAATGTTGCTATGAGTCAGAATTGACTTAGTGGCAGTGGGTTTGGTTTGTTTCAAATCAGGTCTCAGGATCCCATATATTGATTCTAGTCACTTTTTACCACTGGTAAGCTGCCCCTTCAGGGATGTTAGTAGATCAAACTGAATCGTCCTTTTATCCATATCTAAGTACCACATTTTATGGTGAATTCCAATTCAATTCTATTACCCAGCAAGTTTGACCTTTAACCACTTAATAATACTAAATGCACCTAAGAGAGGCCCTTGTGTGCCTACATAAAAAGAATGTCTGTAGACACTCTCAGCTTCTAGTAGGCAAAATTATGAAAGAGAAAGTTGCCAGACTTAGCTCTGGAGAGATATACAAATCTAAAGAGCAGCAGAAGTGGGTACTTGTCTGGTTACTTTGGCTTTCTTAATCTTTGGAGAAATTAATTTGTAAAATAAGGACCAATAAGATTCTTCACCCAAAGTATCAACTGAATGAAGGATGCTCTTTCATGAAATAGCAAGGAAATTTATTTTCAAAGTACTGGCAACCCATCAGAGAGGAAAAATAAGCCATAATGTCCTGTTACACAGGCATTCCCAGCTCTATTTATATTCCACAATGACAGAAAATTCATCTGTCTAGTGTTGGAAAGATACAAGAGAACTTAATTATCAGAATCCCCTCTCCAGTGGTTGAATAAATAGGGCGTATGCTCACATTACTACTCCCTGAACTCCAACCAAGACCTGGTCAGAAGGCAGTAGGTCTGTTTGTGGAGCCAACAGGGAGCTTTCCCCAACTTGAGCCAGTTGGATGGGGATGAAGCTTGCTTCAGCTGGAAGTCATTTGTACTTTTTTGTCAGACTAATCGGAATCAGTGGCTTATGAAAGTAACACCAAAGGTGATCTTGTTTACTTACTCTGATCTGGTCTAGGAGCTGAAGTGCAGCTGCTAAAAATATTTAAGGGAAGTACCTAGGGTTTTCTGGTTTGCTTTGATGAAGAACAAGGTCAGAAAGAAAAACTGGCCATAGAATGGAAAAATGAGAAATAGAGGTGTGGTGCATCTACAAAAGGTCATCAATACTTTCCAAAATTTTACTGGGAAATATGGCTAAGAATGGGTGGTGGCTGCACTACAGCAGAAAATTTCCTTTGGGTTACCTAGTCAAACAGGTTTCACCAAGTTTGTGTTTTTACCAGCAAATAAATTTGGAAGGAAAGAAAAAAATTGAGTCAGTGAGGCAACTAGTTATTCCAAGTCAAAGAAAACCTCACTGCTATCGAGTCAGTTCCAATTCATACCAACCCCTCCTTGAGTTTCTGAGGTGGTATCTCTACAGAAGTAGATTGCCCAGTCTTCCTTCTGGGAAGTGGCTGGTAGGTTTGAACTACCAGCTTTCTAGTTAGCAGTCAAAGGACACCTCCAGTCATTCAAGTACAAGATCATAAAAAGTCTAGGAAGCACCAGTCATTCAAAATAATTATTTGACTACACACATTTCTAAAAAAGTGTTTTGTGTATGTTGTTTTCGTTTTGCTAAATGTATCTTAAGAAGATGTGCTCTACTTGGATATGTTCATGTTGTCACTTAGTAACTTGCTTTTTGCACTTTTCTAGAGATTGTCAGAGGAAGGAATTATCAGTTAATGGAAATTTTATCTCTAGAAATTCTATCCAATATCTCAACAATGTGAAGATTGGCCCAGCCATTTATAGGAAGGTAATCTGATGTCTTTTTTTTTAAAACCAAAAACATGATTAATGTTATGGTCCATAAGGTTTATTTGTAAGAGAAGCATTTACATATGCTGTTGTTGTTGTTGTTACGTGCCATCAAGTCAGACCCAACTCATAGCGACCCCTCTTTGGGTTTCCAAGGCAGTACCACTATGGAGGTAGATTGCCCAAACTTCCTTCTGAGGAGTGGCTGATGGGTTTGAACCACCAACCTTCTGGTTAGTAGTCAAGTACCTTAGGCACTGTGCTACCAGAGCTCCTTTACATATGCGAGTACTGGTCATTTTACAATGTCAGAGGTATCAAATCTCAACTTCATCCATCTATAGTCCAGACAAAGTTACACTTTGGTAGAAAATCCTGAGTCTTTCATGCAATACCAACTGTTGTTGTTGGTGGTGGTGTTATGTGCTGTCGAGTAGGACCCAACTCATAGTGATCCCTCCTTGGTTTCCGAGGCAGTATCACTATGGAAGTAGATTGCCCCATCTTCCTTCTGAGAAGTGGCTGGTGGGTTTGAACCGCCAGCCTTCTGGTTAGCAGTCAAGTGCCTTAGGTACTATGCTACCAGAGCTCCTGCAATACCAACTAGGAAGGCAAAAAGAGCTCACCTTAACCAACCAAGTAGCAATGCTGCTATGACTAGAAGAAGGAGAAAAGAAAGAAGAGAATGAGGAAGAAGGTGGAGGAAAAGGAGCAAGAGGAGAAAATAAGAAAGAGTAAGAAGGCAAACAAGGAGGAAGAGGAAGTAGAGGAATAAGAGGAAAAGAAGGAGGAGGAAGAGGCAAAGGAAAAAGGAGAGGAAAGAAAGAGAAACAGAATAAAAATAAGTGAACCTGGCTAAAAACATCTTGTGTTGTTTGCTTGCATGTTTTAAACTTGATGATACACAAAACTAAAAAAAAAAAAAAGCTCACTGTCATTGAGTTGATTCTGTTTCATAGCTCCCCTCTTCTGCCTCTAGTATGGCTTACTTTAAGCCTGGCAAAATGACAAAACTAACCAACCCTAACATTAGGGGTTCCACACTCCTTATCTGCATGGTCCCACCCCCACAAGGGTACAAATGATCATATTTATATTGCTTACAAGCTATCCAATCCCCTTGGTAGACTACAAGCTCCTTACATTTGCATGTTGTTGTTGTTATATGCCGTTGAGTCGCCCCGACTCATAGCCACCCCTCCTTTGGTTGCCGAGGCAGTATCACTATGGAAGTAGATTGCCCAACCTTCATAGTTCTACCTAATCAGACCACACTCTGGCTCTTCTAACTTTTGTCCCTCTCATGCTTCAAAGACTAATGCCCCCTTCACAACCAGTTTAAGTATAAGCACACCCATGAAAATATGTAAGCCAGCAACTTAACAAAATTATCTCCCCCAATTTTGCATAGCAAATTTCTAATTGGCCTATCCCTGGCATAGTGCCTAAGGCATTTGAATGCTAACCAGAAGCCTGGCCATTCTAACCCACTAGCCACTCCTCAGAAGGAAGATTGGGCAATCTACTTCAGTAGAGACATTGCCTCAGAAACCCAAGAAAGGGTTGCTATAAGGCCAAATCAACTCCATGGCAGTGAGCTTTGCTTTTGGAGTTTTATCAAAACAGTAAGGAGCTCTTGTGACATAGTGCCTACGGCATCTACCTGCTCATCAGAAGGTAGGAAGTTTAAACCCACCAGCCACTCTGCTGAAGAAAGACTGAGCAATCTACTTCTGTAAAGATTTACTGTCTCAGAAACCCAAAGGGGTCACTATGAGTCAGAATCAACTCAATGGCAGTGAGGTTGGTTTGGGTTTTGGTTTTGCTTATCAAACCAGTACTCTGAGGATGTAAGAATGTTCCTTTCTCCCTGAAGAATCTTCTTTTCTGGTTGGAACTTTGGACATCTGCATCCATAAGCAAAGTCTGCTCCAGAGCAAGTGATAAAATAGCAGAACATTACATCATAGTGTCAAATATCATTCTCTTTATTTGGTCAGGTTCTGGTCAGCTGAGGCTTAGCCATCCCAGCTAGGTTATGGGTACCAGCTTCAAGCTTAGGAGTTCACATTTCTCCCTGCACTTCAGACCAAGCAGCCTTCCTCTCATCCCTAGCTTTCATGGGCTAAGTAACAAGTCCCAAACTCAGCCCATTTCTTCATTGCTATACCTCCCCAGCCAGCTGGGTCTAGCAGAAGGCAATTGTTTGTATGCATGGAGTGCCCCTGAAGAAGGCCAGGTAAGTGAGCAGGACAGTTCGGAATCACTAAAAGAGACAAACTTGTCAGTCAGTTTGTCATACTGTGATGGCTTGAGTGTTGCTGTGAAGCTGGAGGCTATGCCACAGGTGTTTCAAATGCCAGCATGGTTACCCATGGTGCACAGGATTCAGCAGATCTTCCAGACTAAGACAGGCTCAGAAGAAGGAAGAGGCCATCCACTTCTCAAACAATTGGCCAAAGAAAACCTTATGAATATCAGTGAAACACTGTCTGATATAGTACTGGAAAAATGTTATGTATAGCCCTAAAACATTGTGCAAAATACTGGCAGAAGATGAGCCCATCAGGTCAGAAGGCACTCCAAATACAGCTGGGGAAGAGCTGCCTCCTCAAAGTAGAGTTGATTGACCTTAATTATGTGGATAGAATAAAGCTTTGGGACCTCCATTTGTTGATGTGGCATATCTCAAGATGAGAAGAAACAGCTACAATCATCCATTAATAATCAGAAAATGGAGTGTATGAAGTATGAATCTAGGAAAATTGGAAGTTATCAAAAATGAAATGGAACACATAAAGATTGATATCCTAGGCATTAGTGAGCTGAAATGGACTAGTTTGGGCCATTTTGAATCAGACGATCATATGATCTACTATGGCGGGAATGGCAAATTGAAGACCAATAGTGTGACATTTATTATCACATAGAATGTATCATGATCTATCCTGAAGTACAACGCTGTCAGTTGTAGGATAATATTCATACTCCTACAAGGAAGTCCAGTTAATGCTACTATTATTCAAATTATGCACTAACCAGCAAAGCCAAAGATGAGGAAACTGAAGATTTTTACCAACTTCTGCAGTCTGAAATTGATAAAACATGGAATCAAGATGTGTTGATTATCAATAGTGATTGGAATGCAAAAGTTGGGGGAGTGGATCACCAGTAGTTGGAAAATGTGGCCTTGGTAATAGAAATAACACTGGAGATTGCATGATAGAATTTTGTAAGACCAACAACTTATTCATTGCAAATATCTTTTTACAACAACACAAATGATGGCTATAAAATTGTACCTCACCAGATAAAGTACACAGGAATCAGATCACCTACATCTATGGCAAGAGGCATTGGAGAAGCTCAATATCTTCAGCCAAAACAAGGCCAGGAGCTGATTGTTGAACAGACCATCAGTAGCTCATATGCAAGTTCAAGTTGAAGCTAAAGACAATTAAAACAAGTCGACAAGAGCCAGAATATGACCTGGATTATATCCTTCCTAGTTTAGAGACCATCTAAAGAATAGATTTGATGCATTGAACACCAAATGACCAAAAAACAGAGGAATTGTGGGACATCAAGAGCATTGTCCATGAAGAAAGCAAGAGGGTTAAAAAGATAAGAAAGGAAGAAAAGACCGAAATGGATGTCAGAAGAGACTCGGAACCTTGCCCTTGAATGGAGAGTAGCTAAAGCAAATGGAAGAAATGACAAGATACAAGAGCTGAACAGAAGATTTCAAAGAGCAGCCCGAGAACACAAAGTAAATTATTATAATGGAATATGCAAAGACATGGAGTTATAATACCGAAAGGGAAGAGCATGCTTGGCATTTCTCAAGCTGAAAGAACTGAAGAAGAAATTTAAGTCTTGAGTTGCAATATTGAAATATTCTATGGGCAAAATACCGAATGATGCAAGAAACATCAGAAAAAGATGGAGGAAATACACAGAGTCACTGGACCAAAAAGAATTAGTTGATGTTCATCCATTTCAGGAGGTGGCATATGATCAAGAACCAACTGTGCTGAAGGAAGAAGTTGAAGCTGCACTGAAGGAACTGGCAAAAAACAAGGCTCCAGGAATTGACGGGGTACCCATTGAGATGTTTCAGTAAATGGATGCCACACTGGAGGCACTCACTAGGCTATGTCAAGAGATTTGGAAGATAGCTACATGGCCAACTACTGGAAAAGATCCATATTTGTGCCCATTTTAAAGAAAGACAATCCCACAAGATGTGGAAATTATTGAACAAAATCATTAATATTGCATGCAAGTGAAATCTTACTGAAGATAATTCAATGGTTGCAGCAGTGTAGTGACAGAGAACTTCCAGAAATGTAAGCTGGATTCAGAAGAGGACGTGGAAGAAGGGATATCATTGCTGATTTCAGGTGGATATTGGCTGAAAGCAAAATACCAGAAACATGTTTGTTTGTACTTTATTGACTATGCAAATCATTTGACTGTGTGGATCATTACAAATTGTGGATAACATTGAGAAGAATGAGAATTCTAGAACACCTAACTGTACTCATGAGGAACCTGTATAAAGATGAGGAGGCTGTCATTCAAACAGAACAAGGGAATACTGCATGTTTTAAAAAACAAGAAAGGAGTGTGTCAAGATTGTATACTTTCACCATACTTATTCAATCTGTATGCTGAGCAAATAATCTGAGAAACTGGATTATGTGAAGAAGAATGTGGCATTAGGATTAGAGATAGTCTCATTAACAACCCAAGATATCAGATGACATAACTTGCTTGCTGAAAGTGAGGATGATATGAAGCATCTACTGATGAAGATTGAAGACTACAGTCTGCAGTATGGATTGCATCTCAATATAAAGAAAACAAAAATGCTCACAACTGAAACAATAAGCAGCATCACTATAGATAGAGAGAAGATTGAAGTTATCAAAGATTTCATATTACTTGGTTGTACAAACAACACCAGTGGAAGCAGAGGCCAAGACATGAGATGACATATTGCATTGGTTAAAACTGCTGCAAAAGACCTCTTTCAAGTGCTGAAGAGCAAAGATGTCTCCTTGAAGACTAAGGTGTACCTAACCCCAACCATCACATTTCAATCACCTCACATGCATATGAGAGCTGGACAATGAATGTTGTTGTTGTTGTTGTTGTTGTGTGCCGTCAAGTCATACCTGACTCATAGCGACCCCTCCTTGAGTTTTCAAGGCAGTATCACTATGGAAGTAAATTGCCCAACCTTCCTTCTGAGGAGTGGCTGGTGGGTTTGAACCGCCAGCCTTCTGGTTAGCAGTCAAGTGCGTTAGGCACTATGCTACCAGAGCTCCTGGACAATGAATAAGGAAGACCAAAGAAGATTTGATGCTTTTGATTTGTGGTGTTGGCGAAGAATGCTGAGAGTACCATGGACTGCTAAAAGAACTAACAAATCTGTCCTGAAGAAGTGCAGCCAGAATGCTTCTTGAAGTGAGAAAGGCCAGACTTGGTCTCACCTACTTTGGTCATATTGTCAGAAGGGACCCTTCTCTGGAGGGAAGGATATCATTCTTGGTAAAGTGGAGTGTCACCAAAAAAGGGGAAGGCACTCAATTAGATGGATTGACATAGTGGCTACAATGATGGGCTCAGGTGTAGCAGAGATTGTGAGGCTGGCACAGGACTAGGCAGTGTTTCATTCTGTTGTACATAAGGTCACTATGAGTCGTGGAGGACTCGACAGCACCTAACAACAACAAGAAGTACCTCCTCTACTTCCACTCATCAAGTGGACACAGGTGAGCAGCACAAGTCAGCAGTGTACCAGGCTATCTTACTCATCAGTTTCTTTTATCTTCCAGTCCTGGAAGGGTTTTCTTTCATGAGCCATGACTTCCCTGCCTGGATGCACCCAAAGCCAAACTGCTTGGTTGAAATTAAAAAGCCAAAGTCTTTTTTTTTTTTTTTAACTCTGTAGGTTTTCCTTCAAATGCAAATCTTCTGTTATCTCAGGAGTTCTGGGTGGGTCTCCATGTCTTTTCAAATGCAAATTTCCTGACAGAATGTTCTAGGTGGGGCTCAGGTTCTAAGGACTATGACATTCAAACCAAGGGCTTGTGTTTCTTCCAGGCAAATCCTAGTTCCTCTTTTAGCATATCTGTGGCATACACAAAAATGAATATTATTCAGCCTAAACAGAAATGAAGATCTGATATGTGCCATGGCATGTATTAACCTTGAAAATGTTATGCTGAATGAAATAAGTCAGTAACAAAAGGGCAAATACTGTATGAGCCCACTTACATGAAATATTTAGAATATGCAAATACATAGAGACAAAAGTTCATTAGTAGTTACCACCTAATCCCATGGGCTGGGGATTGAGATAGTTATTACTTTAGGGGTATTGCACTTTTGCTTGGGATGATGAAACATATTGGAAAATGAAAGTGGTGATGGTTGCACAACATGGTGAGTGTAATTAAACATCATTGAATTGCACACTTAAAAATGGTTAAAATGGAATATTTGTTGTATATAGTAGTTTCTTCTTGTGCATGGTTTTACTTTCCACAGTTACAGGTATCTGTGGTCAGCTGTCATCCAAAAATATGAAATGGAAAATTTCAGAAATGAAAAATTCATAAGTTTTAAATTGCACCCCATTCTGAGTATATCCATTAAATCTCACATTATATCCCTCCCAGGATGTGAATCATTACTTTGTCCAGCCTATCCATGCTGTGTGTCCTACCCATTTGTTAGTCACTTGGTAGAACTCAGTTATCAGAATCAACTGTTGCAGAATTGCAGTTCTTGGTTTCAAGTAACTCTTATTTTACTTAATAATTGTTCTGTTTTGTTTTTACTTATTATTGTTAATCTTTTATTGGGTCTAATTAATACATTAAACTTTATCATACGTATGTGCATGCTAGAAAAAAAAAAACAATATAAATAGTATTCAATACTATCTGCCATTAGGCATGCACTGGAGATCTTGGAATGTAACCCCAATGAAATAAGGAGATACTACTGTATATTTTACCACAACGAGAAAAAAAGAAAGAAAGAAAAAGTAAATTTGACAGTAAAACAAACAAAAGAAACCAAATCAGCCAGTTGTTTGGCATCATGGACCCACACATCCCATCTCTTCCCAAAAAAGCACAAATATTTTATTGAATGTTTTATTTATCTAGCCAGCTGTGCTGGCTTCTGCTAGACATGTGCTTAGATTGGCATGCAATACAAAGTCAGAGATCTAGAGTATAATACTATTGTGTAATATGTATTTGTGTGTGTTTATGTATAGATGCCTGTTTATGTATGTATCTGTATGAATGTATAAAACATTAAGACAGAAACTAACCCTTGGCATCTATGATTTAGAGTAATTTTCCAACTGAAATGTTTCCAATTCCTTGATTTCAGTTGTCTATTCCTTTAAATCACCACCTACTTTTACTCCCTGCAGGGCATCATAATTCAAGATCTCAGATCTGTTTCCCAAGAATTTCTTGGGTACTTCAAGGGAATAATTTTGTTTGGGCCTTGATAACATTAGAAGTTTTATAATGAAAACAAAGTTGAATTTATTTGTTTGCACTGAGTGTACTGCTGAGAGCAACTTAGTCCTCTAGGGAAGGAAATCTCTTTCCCAGCATTAGCAGATGAGAATCTCCTCTACCAAACTTCTTGTTGATAGAACACATGTTGTTGGACATACTCATTTCCTTCAGCAAAGGGACCACAAAATGATCTCTCCAGTTAGCTATATCCCACTGTGGGGCAACAACAAGCAGTAAGGTTTATTACACAAATCCCTATTTTGATGCAAAAGCCCACTCTTAAAAGTGACAGAAGTTAAAATCATTCTTAGATGAATATGTGAGCTTCGGTAGCCCTGTGTCCCTTCCACCTTCTGTGGACCTACCATCGAAGGTTAAGTAGATAGACAGATAGAGAGATAGAGAGATGTGTCTTAAAAAAAAAAAAAAACCTTGAAAGTCATATATCCTAGATAAAAGTATGAAATAAACAAGAGCTTTCTGTATCTTCCCCCTATTCTTGGGATTCTGCTTCTTCTGGCATTCTGCTGCCTTGAGTGTTCCTTGAGGATTTCTTCCCTGGAAGTTCTTGGGAGTTCAGCAATGGTTTTAACCACCACTTACAGGGTACTGGATCCCAATCCAAACATTAACTCTAAGTCCACTGTGCACCTTGAAGTATTGTGCAGATCTCCACCTTAATATTCCACAGGAAACATGACCAGAAATGATGTCTTTATCCCCCAGCTTGCTCCTCCACCAGCATGTCCATCATCACCACTTCTCACTACCTATTCTATCATTAATGTGGTGGTGCAGTGGCTGTTCAAACACACCAGCCACTCTGCAGGAGAAAAATGTAGAAATAGATTGTGAAGATTAGAGCCTTGGAAACCCCATGGGGTTCCTCTGTTCTACAGGGTCACTATGAGTGAGAATCAACTACAGGACAGTGGCTAAGTTAGAAACCTCAATGTCATCCTAGGTCCTCACTCTGCTCACCCCTCATGTCAAATGTATTTTCAAATTCTACCTCAGTATCTCTCAGATCTTGCTTCTCTTTTCAATCTGTTACTCTCAGAATTCAGCCTCAATCTCTTACCTGGATATGCATGCAAAGACTGGATAAGCAGTGTAGCACTGTAATCAGAGGCACAGGCATTGAAGTCAGGGTCTGAATCATAATTTGACTGCTTATTAACTAAGCAGTCTTGACTAACAATCTTGATTGAGATGCTTAATGTGCATATATCTCTACATCCTCATAAGGTTATTTTTGAGCAATATATTCAATGTTTCTAATACATACAGGGATTTTCCTCATATACAGTGAGCCTTCAATAAATGGCTACTGATCATTGGAAGATTGCCCAGCCATAAGTGTCTTCCTACTACAATCCAAACAGGTAATTTTCTAAAGGCAAAAATGTTAATGTCAGTCTCCTAATGTAAACTCCCTGTCAACTGCCCACAGCCAAATTTCTCAACAACACCACTGCTGATATTTTAGACTAGATACAGTCAGTCAGTTGATCCTAATAAGGATTATGATTCATGGATTCCATATTTACAAACTCTTATTAACTAAATTTTAGTTAACTTATCACCTAAAATTTATTTGTGACCCCAAATCAATATTTGTAGTATATTCATTGTCATTTATGTTGTTGTCAGGTGCCATTGAGTTAGCTCCAACTCAGAGCGACCTTATGTACAACAGAAGAAGACAATTCCAGGTCCTGGGCCAGCCTCACAATCCTTGCTATATCTGAGCCCATCATTGCAGCCACTGTGTCAATCCATCTCGTTGAGGACCTTCCCTTTTTTCACTGACCCTCCACTTTACCAGGCATGATATCCTTCTCCAGGGAATGGTCCCTCTGATCACATGACCAAAGTAGGTAAGAAGAAGTCTGGCCACTCTTGCTTGCAAGGAACATTCCGGTTGCACTTTTTCCAGGACAGATTTATTTGTTATTCTGGCAGTCCATGGTGCTTTCAGTATTCTTCACCAACACCACAACTTAAAAACATCAACTCTTCTTCAGTCTCCCTTATTCATTGTTCAGCTTTCACATGCGTATGAGGCTATTGAAAATACCGTGGCTTGGGTTAGGTGCACCTAAGTCTTCAAGGAGACATCTTTGCTCTTCAACACTTTAAAAGACACTTTAAAAGAATTCTTTGGGAGAAGATTTGTGCAGTGCAATAAAACATCTAATTTCTTGACTGATGCTTCCATAGGTGTTGATTGTGGAACCAAGTAATATGAAATCTTTGACAATGCCAAACCTTTCTCAAGTTATTGGGATGCTGCTTATTGGTCCAATTGTGAGAATTTTCATTTTCTTTCGGTTGAGGTATAATCCATACTGCAGACTGTACTTTTTTATCTTCATCAGTAAGTGTTTCAAATCATCCTCACATTCAGCAAGCAAGGTTGTGTCATCCACATATCACAAGTTGTTAATGCGCCTTCCTCCAATCCTGATGTCATGTTCTTCTTCATATTGTCCAGCTTCTCAGATTATTTGCTCAGTGTACAGAATGATTAAATATAGTGAAAGGATACAACCCTGATGCACTCCCTTCCTGACTTTAAACCATGCAGTATCCTCTTGTTCTATTTGAATGATAACCTCTTATTCCATGTATAGGTTCCTTATGAGCACTATTAAGTGCTCTGGAATTCCCATTCTTCTCAATATTATCCATAATTTGTTATGATCCACATTAGTCGCATGCTTTTACATAATCAATAAAACATGAGTAAATATCTTTCTGGTATTCTTCACTTTGAGCCAAGATCCATCTGACATCAGCAATGATATTCCTTTTTCCATGTCCTCTTTTGAATCCAGCTTACATTTCTGAAAGTTGCTGGCCAATATACTGCTTGTTCTGGTTACCTAGTGTCACTCTGAAAAGAATATGCCACAAATGGGATGGCCTTAACAAGCAGGAGTTTAATCTTTCAATTTGGAGGCTTTAAGTTGAAGTTCAAAGTGTCAGCCTCTAGAGGCTGGGCTCTAGAGGCCCCTAAATCTTAGGGTCCAGCTCTGCCTTCTGCTCCCAGCCCACTGGAGCTAGAGGTGTTTCTTCATTCAGACAGCTGCTGGCTGCTGAGGCTGAGAAGCCCCAAGGTTGACAAGTAAAAAGGCACAGTGCCGATATTACCAAACCACATGGCAGGCCATTAATTTAAGTTCATTGTAAGTCTCAAGGTTGGCAGACCATAGCAAACTGCTGAGCAACGACATGGCTATACGTAAGGTCCAAGCATGCCATAGGCTAGAGACCATTCCCAAAGCTGCTTCTTATATATGGGAAGCTGACCACATACCCAAAGGCAGCTACTCAGCTGATTGTGGTAGGTCCCGCCATGGAGTTTATTGCCAGTCTCATCATGGGAAATAACTACCACCAGCTGCCCAGCCATTCAACCAGGCCCAGCCAAGTTGACACACAAACATAACCACCACACTGCTGCCAAGAGTTTTTGAATTATCTTCAGCAAAATTTTACGTGCATGTGATATTAATGATATTGTTTAATAATTTCCACATTCTGTGGGATCACCTTTCTTTGGAAAAAGCAAAATATAGATCTCTTCCAATCAATTGGCCAGGTGGCTACCTTCCAATTTACTTGGTATAAACAAGTAAGTGCCTCCAGAGGGGCATCCGTTAGTTGAAACATCTCAAAGGGTATTCCATCAATTCTTGGAGCCTTGTTTTTCACCAGTTCCTTCAGTACAGCTTCAATTTCTTCCTTCAGTACCATTGGTTCTTGATCATATGCCACCTCCTGAAGTTATCATTATCAGAGTAAAATCAGCCTTACTCATATGGATAAGGTAAAACTTTCGAGATCTCCGTTTGCTGACGTGGCACTACTCAAATTGAGGAGAAACAGCTGCAAACATCCGTTAATAATCGGAACATGGAATGTAGAAAGTATGAATCTAGGAAAATTGGAAGTTATCAAAAATGAAATGGAAAGCATAAAGATTGTGAGCTGAAATGGACTGGTTTTGGCCATTTTGAATCAGACAAACATATGATCTACTATGCCGGCAACAACAGTTTAAAGAGGAATGGTGTGGCATTTATTATCACAAAGGATGTTTCAAGACCTGTCCTGAAGTACAATGCTGTCAGTGATAGGATAATATCCATACACCTACAAGGAAAACCCGCTAATACACCTATTATTCAAATTTATGCACCAACCACTAAAGCCAAATATGAGGAAATTGAAGATTTTTATCAACTTCTGCAGTCTGAAATTGACTGAACATGCAATCAGGATGTGTTAATTATCACTGGTGACTGAAATGCAAAAGTTGGAAACAAAGAAGAATCACCGGTACTTGGAAAATTTGGCCTTAGTGACAGAAATAATTCTGGAACTCACATGGTAGAATTTTCCAAGACCAACGACTTGTTCATTGCAAACACCTTTTTACAACAATACAAACAGTGGCTGTACTTGTGGACTTCACCAGATGGAACTCACAGGAATCAGATTGACTACATCTGTGGCAAGAGGTGATGGAGAAACTCAATATCCTTAGCCAAAACCAGGCCAGGAGTTGATTGTGGAACAGACCATCAACTGCTCATATGCAAGTTCAACTTGAAGATAAAGACAATTAAAACAATTCCATGAGAGCCAAAATATGATCTAGAATATATCCCTCCTGAATTTAGAGACCATCTAAAGAATAGATTTGATGCATTGAACACCTATGACCGGAAACCAGATGAATTGTGGGATAACATCAAGAGCATCATCCATGAAGAAAGCAAGAGGTCACTAAAAAGACAACAAAAGAAGAGAAGACCAAAATGGATGACAGAAGAGACTCTGAAATTTGCCCTTGAATGGAGAGTAGCTAAAGCCAATGGAAGAAATGACAAGATAAAAGAATTGAACCAAAAATTTCAGAGAGCAGCTAGAGAAGACAAAACCAATTACTATAATGAAATGTGGAAAGAACTTGAGTTAGAAAACCAAAAGGGAAGAACACGCTCGGTATTTCTCAAGCTGAAAGAACTGAAGAAAAAATTTAAGCCTCGAGTTGTGATATTGAAAGATTCTAAGGGCAAAACATTGAATGATGTAAGGAACATCAAAAGAAAATGGAAGGAATACACAGAGTCACTGTACCAAAAAGAACTGGTCAATCTTTGATCATTTCAGGAGGTGGCATATGATCTAGAACCAATGGTACTGAAAGAGGAAGTTGAAGCTGCAATGAAGGAATTTGCAAAGAACAAGGCTCTGGGAATTGATGGAATACCCTTTGAGATATTTCAACAAAGGATGCTGCACTGGAGGCACTCACTTGGTTATGCCAAGAGATTTGGAAGACAGTTACCTGGCAAACTGACTAGAAGAGATCCATATTTGTACCCATTGCAAAGAAAGGTGATCTCACAGAATGTGGAAATTATAGAACAATATCATTAATATCGCACACGAGTAAGATCTTACTGAAAATAATTCAAAAATGGTTACAGCAGTATATTGACAGAGAACTTCCAGAAGTACAAGCTGGATTCAGAAGAGGATGTGGAACAAGGGATATCATAGCTGTTGTCAGATGGATCTTGGCTAAAGGCAAAGAATACCAGAAAGATGTTTGCTTGTGTTTCATTGACTATGCAAAGGCATTTGATTGTGTGAATCATGACAAATTATGGATAACATTGAGAAGAAGGGGAATTCCCAAACACTTGATGGTACTCATGAGGAACCTGTACCTTGACCAGGAGGCTGTCATTTTGAACGGAACAAAGGGACACTACATGGTTTAAAATCAGGAAGGGAGTGCATCAGGGTTGTATCCTTTCCCCATACTTACTCAATCTATATGCTGAGCAAATAATTCTAGAAGCTGGAGTATATGAAGAAAAATGTGGCATCAGGATTGGAGGAAGAATCATTAACAACCTGAGATATGCTGATGATACAACTTTGCTTGCTGAAAGTGAGGATGCCTTGAGGCACTTACTGATGAAGATTGAGGAACACAGTCTGCAGTATGGATTACATCTCATTATAAAGAAGACAAAAATTCTCACAACTGTACTAATAAGCAGCATCACGAGAAATGGAGAAAAGATTGAGGTTGTCAAAGAATTCACATTGCTTGGTTCTACAATCGAGGCCAATGGAAGCAGCAATCAGGACGTTAGACAACATGTAGCACTGGGCAGGTCATCTGCAAAGGAACTCTTTCAAGTTCTGAGGAGCAAGGGTGTCTCCTTGAGGACTAAGTTGTGCCTGACACAGCCCATGATATTTCCAATTGCCTCATATGCATGTGAGAGCTGGACAATGAATAAGGAAGATCGAAGAAGAGTTGATGCTTTTGGGTGGTGGTGCTGGCAAAGAATGTTGAAGGTAACATGGACTGCCAAAAGAACTAACAGATCTGTTCTGGAAGAAGTGCAGCCGAGATGCTCCTTGGAGGTGAAGATGACCAGACTTTGTCTTACCTACTTTGGTCATGTTGTCAGAGGGGACCATTCCATGGAGAAGGATGTCATGCTTGGTAAGGTGGAGGGTCGACAAAAGAGGGAAAGGCCTTCAATGAGATGGATTGACATGGTGGCTGCGACAATGTGCTCAAGTATAGCAAGGATCATGGAGCTGGCACGGGATACGGCAGTGTTTCTGCTGTTCATGGGGTTGCTATGAGTTGGCAGTGACTCAACGGCACCTAACAAAAACAACACACTCTCATTCTGTAGTACACCCACCAGGAGACAGGTGGTGAGTGCCTAAGTGCTAGCAACTAGGGAATAAAGGAGCAAAATATGCTGCTCACACAGATATATCAAATCAAAATAAAAGGGTGGGGGGTGGAATGCATGAACCACATCAACACAAAAATACAAAATAAATATAAATGCAATGCCACAATATCCTGGAGACAACAGACCATCAGAGTCCACAACAAAATAAGTAAGATAAGTTACTAGAAACGAGTCCAGGATACAAACCCAGAAAACATCCTTGAGGAAGAAGCAGTATTGGAACATCCTGAGAAGGAATTCAGAAGAATTATATTTTGATACCTTCAATGGATTGAGAGACAGATCAAGGAAAACACTGAAATCATCAAAGAAAACACTGACAAAATTAAGGAAAACACAGATAAAACTCTAGAAAAAATTAGGAAAATGATACAAGAACAAATTGACAAAATAAAAAAGAAAAGAAAAGAAACAATACAAAACAACAAGCAGAAATCCAGAAGATTAATACTAAGATTTCAGAAATAGATAACATAATGAATGGACAATGGAGCAGAAATGAATCAATGTAAGACAGAATTGAAGAGATTGAAGACAAATAATCTCAATACTAATTTGTTAAAGGATCAATCACACAAAAGATCAAAACATCATGAAGAAATCCTAAGATTCATGTGGGACTCCAACAAGAGGAGTGGTCTACGTGTATTAAGAATTCTAGAACAGGATGAGACAGGTAAAACTCCAGAGAAAATTTTCAAAGATTTGTTGGAAGAAATTTTCCCTGATATGATGAAGGATGAGAATATATCTATTCAAGAAGTGCAATGAACCCCAAACAGTACAGACCTCAAAAGAAAAACACCAAGATATATTATCATCAAATTCACCAAAACCAAAGACAAAGAAAGAATACTGAAAGCAGCATGGGAAATATGAAAAGTTATTTACAAAAAGCAACCAACAAGACTAAGCTCTGATTTCTCAACAGAAACGATGCAGGCTAGAAGGCAATGGGATGATATATATAAAACCCTGAAAGAAAAGAATTTCCAATCAAGAATTATATACCCAAGAAAATTATCTATCAAATATGATGGTGAAATTAGATTTCCAGATAAATGGAAATTAAAGGAATCTGTTAAAACGGGACCAATTTTAGAAAAGATGCTAAACAGCAACTGATGTTAACACACATGATGACATAACCCAGACACCAAACCAGTAATAGAAGTACCCAAAGTAAAATAAGTTTACAAGATTGTAAACAGGGATCCAGAGACATCAAATGGTAAATGAAGACAACCCCAAAACAAAAGGAGGAAATAAATAGTTTGCTTATAGATCTTCTAAATGGTGAAGAAGTCTAGATAAATGTGAAATAGAAAAAACTGATTTCAAGTTGGGAATAAAATTATAAATTACAGGATAACCTCAAAGAAAAATAATAAACCTCCACATCAAAATGAAAAAGAGTGTCAGTACAAATAATTAGCAAACACTAAAGCAATAGCAATGAAGGCAATGATAATATGACTCACAGACAAAATGAGCTCATCACAGAAAGGTATGTGGAACAAAGAAATCAGCAATACCACACACACACAAAAAAAATAGCAAAATAGCATCAATAAATTTGAACTTGTGAATAATTACACTGAATGTCAGTGGATTAAATGCACTAATAAACAGAGAGTTGCAGATTGGATAAGAAAACATGACCCATCAATATGTTGTCTACAAGAGACTCACCTTAGACACAAAGACAAAAAATAGACTAAAAATCAAAGGTTGGAAAAAGATATACCAAGCAAATGGCAACCAAAAGAGCAGAACTGGCTATATTAATTTCTGATAAAAATTGACTTTAAGACAAAAACCACCATAAGAGACAAGGAAGGATATTGTATAATGATTAAAGGATCACTTGAGCAAGAAGACATAACTATAATAAATATCTATGCACCCAATGAAAGAGCCCTAAAATACACAAAGTTGGCTTTAACAGAATTGAAAAGGCAAATAGATGAGTCCACAGTAATAGTAAGAGATTTTAATACCACTTTCAACAAAAGAACAACTGGAAAGAAACTCCACAAAGAGGTAGAAGAACTCAACAATAGAATCAACCAAATTGACCTTATAGACATCTACAGAGCACTTCATCCAACAACAGAAAAATATACATTCTTTTCCAGCACACATAGAACATTCTCCAGGATTGACCATATGCTAGGTCATAAAGCAAGACTCAACAAACTTAAAAACATTGAATACTGCTAAGCATCTTCTCAGACCACAATACCATAAAATTAGAATTCAACACTAGGAAGACCAATGGGAAAAGAGCAAACACATGGAAACTGAATATCATCCTCCTCAAAAAGACTGGATAGTAAAAGAAATAGAAAATGAACTTTAAATATTTCTTGAATCAAATGAGAATGAAAACACAATATAGCAAAATCTTTGGAACACAGCAAAAGCAGTGATCACAGGGCAACTTATAACAATAGATGCACACATCAAAAAAGAAGAGCCAAAATCAATACTGTAACGTCACATCCCCCTCACATCCCCAACAAGCAGAAAAAGAGCAGTAAAAAAAAAAAGCCTACAGTCACCAGAAGAAAAGAAATAATAAAGATTCAAGCAGAAATAAATGAAATAGAAAATAGAAAAACAATTTAAAAAATCAAGAAGACTAGAAGGTGATTCTTTGAAAAGATTAATAAAATCAACAATCCATGGGCAAACTTAACAAAGGAAAAGAAAGAAAGAGAAGATGCAAATAATACCCTGAAAGTGGAGACATCACTATAGAACCAGCAGAAATAAAAAGAATAATATCAGGATACTATAGCATAGTGCCTAAGGCACTTGACTGCTAACCAGGGAGCTGGCAGTTCAAACCCACCAGACACTCCTCAGAAGGAAGGATGGGAAATCCTACTTCTGTAGTGATACTGCATTGGAAACCCAGGGAGGGGTCGCTATGAGTTGGGGCTGACTCAATGGCACATAACAACAACAGTGAGGAACCTGTAGTCCCACACATTTGAAATCTTAACTAAATGGACAGATTCCTAGAAACACCCTACTTACCTAAATTAACACAGACTGAGGTAGAAAACTTGAACAGACCCATAACAAAAGAAGAAATTGAACAGGTCATTAAAAGAAAAAAAATTACCAACAAACAAAAGTCCTCGCCCACATGGTCTCACTGGAGAATTCTACCAACCATTCAGAGAAGAACTGACACCAATCCTACTCAAACTATAACAGAAAACAGAAAATGATGGAATCCTCCCAAATTCATTTTATGAAGCAAGCATAACCCTGATATCAAAACCCAACAAAGACCCCACTAGAAAGGAAAACTACAGACCAATATCCCTCATGAATATACATGCAAGAATCTTCAATAAAATCCTAGCCAACAAGCTCCAAAACATAAAAAAAAAAAAAAAAAAAAAAAATACACCAAGACCAAATGAGATTGATACCAGATATGCAAGTATGGTTCAACATTAGAAAAACAATCAACATAATCCATCACATAAGTAAAATAAAGGGAAAGAATCACATAATCATATCAGTAGATGCAGAAAAGGCATTTGATAAAATCTAACACCCATTCCTGATTAAAAAAGAAAAAAAAAAAAAAACTCTCAGCAAAATAGAAATAGAAGGGAAACTCCTCAACATAATAAGGGGCATATATGTAAAACCAAAAGCCAACATTATTGTGAATGGAAAGATATTGAAACTATTCCCCTTGAAATCAGGAATCAGACAAGGATGCCCTCTATCACCACTTCTATTTAACATTGTATTGGAAGTCCTAGCCAAGGACAATAAGGCAAGAAAGGGAAATCAAAATCATCCAAATTAGTAAGGAATATGTAAAATTGTCTGTGTTTGCAGATGATATGATTTCTCTATAGAAAACCCAAAAGGCTCAGCAAAAAACTACTGGAACTTATGAAAGATTCAGCATAGTGGCAGGATACAAGATCAATATACAAAAAGCAGTTGGATTCCTCTACACCAGCAAAGAAGTCTCTGAAAAGGAAATAAAGTAATCAATACCACTTAAAATAGCTACAAAAAAGATAAGGTACTCAGGATTAAATCTTACCAGGAATACAAAAGACCTATACAAAGAAAACTACAAAACACTACTTCAAGAAACTGTAAGATATCTACATAAATGGAAGAACATACCATGCTCGTGGATAGTTAAGACTGAACACTGTGAAAATGTGAATACTACTCAAAGCAATCTATGTGTTCAATGCAGTCCTAATCCAGATTCCATCAGCATTTTTTACAGACATGGAAAAACCAATCACTAACTTTATATAGAAAGGAAAGGACCTCAGATAAGCAAAGCACTACTGAAGAAGGACAACAAAGTAGGAGGTCTTACACTCCCAGATTTCAAAACCTACTACACAGCCACAGTTGTCAAAACAGCCTTGTATTGGTACAACAGACACATAGACCAGTGGAGCAGAATTGAGAACCCAGAAATAGATCTATTGACCTATGGTCAGCTGATCTTTGACAAATGGCTGAAAGACATTAAATGAGGAAGAGATAGTCTCTTTCACAAATGGTGCTGGCAAAACTGGATATCCGTTTGCAGAAAACTGAAACAAGATCTGTACCTCACACCATACACAAAAACTAACTCCAGATGGATCAAAGACTTAAATTTGAAATTTAAAACTATAAAGTTCATCAAAGAAAAAATAAGGGCAATCTTAGAGGCTCTAATTTATGCCATAAATAGACTATCAAGTGTAACCAAAGATGCACAAACACCAGATGATAAACTAAATGATTAGGACTTTCTAAAAATTAAATTCCATGTGCATCAAGATTCCTTCAAAAGTAAAAGGAGAATCTACAGAATGGGATAGAATATCAGGCAATGACATATCAGACAAAGAACTTATCTCTAAAATTTATAGAAAACCCTAACACCTCAGCATCAAAAAGACAAACAATGCAATTGAAAAATGGGCAAAATACATGAACAGACACTTCACCAAATAAAATATCAGGAAGCCAACAAACACATGAAGAAATGTTCATGATCATTAACCATTAATCAAACCAAACCCGCTGCCATCGATTTGATTCTGACTCATAGTGATCCCCATTGTGTTTCCAAGACAGTAAATCTTAATGGAAGTAGATTGCCCCACCTTCCTTCAACAGAGTGGCTGGTGGATTTCAACTGCCAACCTTCTGGTTAGCAGTGAAATGCCTTAGGGACCAGATGCAAATCAAAACAACCATAAGATACCATCTCACCCCAGAGTTAAAGCAAACTTCAGCAAGATAGAAAACAAACTCTGGGGAGAATGTGAGGAAATTGGGACTCTCACACACTGCTGATGGGACTGTAAAATGATACAACCATTGTAGAAGCTGGTATGGTGATTCCTTAAAAATTTGGAAATAGAAATACCATTTGATCTAGCAATCCCATTACAAGGTACATCTCCTAAATATGTGAGAGGCAGGACACAAATAGTTATTTGCACACCCCTGTTCATCACAACACTATTCGTAATAGCAAAGACATTGAACCAACCTAAGTGCTCATCAACTTAGGAATGGATAAACAAACTGTGGTACATACACACAATGGAATACTATACAACACTAAAGAATAATGTAGAATCTGAAAAACACCATATAATGTGGATGAACTTGGAGAACATTATTCTGAGTGAAATAAGTCAATCACACAAGGACAAATATTGTAATAGTTAATATTGTAAAATGTCAAGGAAAAGTTTATACATGGAAGGAAAATTTCTTTGTTGGTTACCAGGGATGAGAGGTGAGGGAAGCCTAAATTCCTAGATAGGTTGGAAAATAAATATGCATATGCATATATATATATAGAGAGAGAGAGAGACAGAGAGAATTCAAAGTTTGTTAGTGGTTATCAGGAGTAGGAGGGTGGAGAAAAGGGGAAACTTTTTTTTTGTGAGCCACTGAGTTTATGCTAATGGTGATGGTCTATTTTGGAAAAGGATAACAGTAATGGTGGCACAACATGAAAAATGTCATTAATATGCCTGAGCTGTGAATGGAGAAGTTGTTATGTTGGTGAATGTCTTGTTTTGTATGTTTTCATCACAATAGAAGTAAAAAAAAAAAAAAAAATTCCCTTTAAAATCACATTGGATGGCTCTATCTAGACTTCAAATGTTTCCAATTTTAGATCATTTTATTGAATATTTACTATGTTCCAGGAAAGAAATTGAATGTTTTCACCACATTATCACATTGAAAGCTAAATAAAGATAGAAGTAGCTTAACTTAATTCCATTATAGGCTTCTGTTCTCTATCAAGAAGCCATTTCTATGTCCTGGCTCACAGCCCATGCTCACACTACTCTGCTGGAATTTTGTTGAAGAAGTCTGTTCTAAACAAAGTATTCCAAGTAATTTAGCTGTGAATAAAAATAATACCTCTTGGTAATGGATAACTTTTAAGTAATTGACTTTGAATATTCATACAAGGTTGACTTTTCTTCAGGCTTCTGTTAGTTTGTTTAGCAAAGTCGTGATAGGAAATGAAAAGTTGTTAGTAAATTTGATACTTTCTAAAGAATGATCCTAGATAGGATTATAAAATGACAGGTTCCTTGTCAATCTGAGATAGAGGGAAATTAAAGAGCTAAAATATACCTATGGAGAGCTCTGATGTTACTGAATTATAAATGCCCTGGAGAAAAAGTAAATTACTACTAATAACTTCCTGAGCCTCCATTTACTGATTCAATTAACATTGTTGTTGTTGTTGTTGTTAAGTGCCGTTGAGTTTTTTCTGACTCATAGCGACCCCATGCACAGCAGAATGAAACACTGCCCGATCCCACGCCAGCCTCACAATCCCTGCTATACTTGAGCTCATCATTGCAGCCACCGTATCAATCCATCTCGTTGAAGGCCTCGCCCTCTTTTGTCAACCCTCCACCCTACCAAGCATGACATCCTTCTCCAGGGAATGGTCCCTTCTTACAACATGACCAAAATGGGTGAGACGAAGTCTGGCCATTCTTGCTTCCAAGGAGCATTCTGGCTGCACTTCCTCCAGGACAGATCTGTTAGTTCTTTTAGCAGTCCACGGTACT
>NW_006921600.1:177062-188378 GCF_000298275.1 Orycteropus afer afer
ACCTGGCTGACTGTTCCTCTGTCTGGCTTCCTGTCTTTTAATCCCCTTTCTCCTGCTCTTCTGGCCTGCTACTCTGGGTGTCCCTGAGTTGTCTCTCTCTCCTGTAACCCTGGGGCTGACTGCTCTTCTGTCTGTGTTCAAGGCTTTTATCCCCCTTCTCCTGCTCTTCCGGCCTGCTACTCTGGTGTCCCTGCGTTGTCTCTCCTCACCTGTAAGCCTGGGGCTGACTGCTCTTCTGTCCGGGTTCAAGGCTTTTATCCCCTTTGTCCTGTTCTTCTGACCTGCTACTCTGGGCGGGCCTGAGTTTCCCCTCCTCAACTAATCCCTTCGGCTGATTGCTCTTCATTCCAGATTCAAGGCTTTTATCCCCGTTCTCCTGCTCTTCTGGCCTGCTACTCTGGTGTCCCTGCGTTGTCTCTCCTCACCTGTAAGCTAATTAACATTAGCTTTGATAATTCAATTACATACACTTTTCACAACTGTGTCTGATTAGAGAGAGCAAGTGACCACAAAATATCAGGAAACAGTATTATGGTAGTTAAAGATGGTGAGGTGTGCCTGCACACTTGGGAGTATATGCGTGTGTGCTTATATATAGGTATATATATAGAGTGAGAGGTAAATTTGAGAAAGTATCAGCACTCTTTGACAATGCTTATTAAATTTAAAAAATATATGTATATATGTATATGTATACGTATATGTATATGTATATATGTATGTATATTATATTCAAATATAGCTTTACCTAATGGGTCACCAAGAATTTATTTTTCAATTTTGTACGATTTTACATAAGTCTTTTGCAGACTTACTGTAAAGTATGCCAAAATTTAGATTGAGGTAGCACTTAAAATATATTCCATTTTATTTTTGCTTTTATTATTTTATGCTAGTCTTGAGGGTTAGGATCAAAAGGTACTATAATCTTTATTTAATTGATGAAGAAGCAGGTCCAAGGAGGATAAATAACATCTCCACAATCATAGAATCTTGTGGGAGAGAACTCTGGACTAGAACACAAGTCTCTTGTTACTTAAAGTTAACAAAGCCAGTAGAGAACTTTCTGTAAGACATGAGTGTATACAAATACAATTGTTCTCTCACTTTATTAAATTGCACAACTCTACTTAACACCAAAATTGTGGATTATCTGTTTGGTTTCATCTTCATTTTTTCCTTAGTCTGATTTTGATCATTGAAAGTTAAGGACACCCTAAATAGATGTCTTGTTGAAAATTTGATTAAAGGAATTTCTCCCACATGAGTATGAATTAGTTTTATAACAGCAATAATACAGCTCATTGACTGGATTATTTTGTGATTTAGTGAATTTTGTTCTTTTTAATGCAGTATAAAGTTTTCCTTAAGATATGAAGCTAATTTCCAGGATATGATGACCCACTGCAGGACAAGCTATGATTGCCCAAGGCCAGTCAGAGGTTTCAACCAACCAAGAGTAAGAAGAAATTGAATTGTGCTGCATCAAAGTCTGATGGCATGGTGAAATGGAATTTATGTATAATAAGGAAAGGAGGCTGATGCATTTATGACCAACTATTAGAGACCTGAACATGACTTCATTAACAGGCAGTCATTCAGTCTCAATTTGAATTCAAAATTCTCCAGAAATTTTGTAATTGCATATTCCATGTCCAATCCTAACCTCTCTCTTATGTTCTCATTCACCGACTAGCCATTGTACTAGGCTATCTTGCTATTTGTTTAAATGCTCATCCAAAACAAAACTCACCATTTTTCCTCTAAAGCCAATTTCTCCACACAACTGCATTTATGATAGAAGGTCCATCACTTTTTCTATCTCCGTGGTTCAGAGATGTAGTCATGTTTGACCCTTACATCTTTCTTCATCCCCACCTTGAAATAATCCCCAAGTACTAACAATGCTTCCATTGAAGTGGTCCTTCCTTTCCACTGCTCTATAGATGTGTTTAGTTCAGATTGTCACCTGATTCCTCAGATAATGGCCTCCCAACTTCTCTCCTAGTAAGCTAGGCCTATAGGAGCAAGATGTGTACAGCTCTGAACTCTGAAACATCCAAGCCAACCTTGTCTCATTCTTAAGCCCTGATAAACATGGTGCTTCAATGTGCCATTTTTATAAACCACTTCCTAATTGCTTTTGCCTTATCTCAACTTACCTCATCTCATTATGTTTGTCATCTTATCACTTCCACTGTCTACCATTTTGAGCTTTCCACTGTACTGAAGCCTAATCTGGTCTATCTTAGTCCCTTACTTGGTTATAAGTTTTTCATAGGCCTTAGGAGTTTGTCTGCTTCTAACCTACTCTTGGTACTAAGCCGCTGAGGCCCTTCCCTTGTATTTGTCCACCTGACCAATGTTCCTTTCAAGTTTTCCCCGGTATCTATGGGAAATAATCAGTCACAAGTCTTGGCAGTTCCGACTGAAACTTTTAGTTGAATGTTGAGCCGCTTTTTGCTTGTGATGGAAGCTAGTTCAGGAAATTTCCAGATATAAAATCAAACCACAGCTAATCATCTTGCCTAAAAGATCCATGAGAATGTTTTACCACAATTTTCTTTACTATAGTTTCTTCACCTCACTCGTTCAGTGAGTTTTATTTTGTGATAAAAAAATACACACCAAAGCATTCATCAGCACAATTCCTAAAGTTATAGTGCACTGAAATTGATTATATTTTTCATTTTGTGCAGCCTTTATCCCTGTCCTTTTCCAAAATATTCTACCAAAAGTAACATAAACTCATTATCCTTCAAGCAAAAACTCCCCTTCTTCCCCGATCTTCCTCCACTACTAACCATTAATGATTTTTAATTTATATATATGTAGATATCTGCTTATTTTATGTAAGTGAGATCATACAGTATATCTGTCCTTTTGGGACTGACTTATATCAGCATCATATTTTCAAGGATCATGCATGTTGTGACATGTATCAGGATTTCATTTCTCTTTATGGCTGAGTAATATTCCATTGTACTTATGTAACACATTTCATTTATCCATTCATGTTAATGGACATTTAAGTTGTTTCCACCCTTTGGCTATTGGAAAAGTGCTGCAGTGAACATCCATGTAACTATATGAGTTTTTATTATTCTCTATTGTGTATGCAACACTATACCCAGGAGAACCTGATATAGAACTATTCAAGTGATAATTCTTTAAATAGTCTGAGTAGGGCATCCTGCTACATTTCTTATTCATTACTTATGAGAGTTCCTGCTATTCTACCATGAGAGGTTCATTTCCTCGAGTCCTGGCATTTTCCTCTCCTATATAAACATGGAAAATACCACAGCAGAAGAATCAGAAACTATGGACAGACCAAGCAGAAAAGCCACATAGATTAAGACAGACGGAGCTATAAAATAACATTTAAAGAGGGTCAAGATCTAGAAAGAAAAGCCTACAATTAAAGCTCAAAAGAATTTTTTTTCCCAGATCTGATGGGTGAGTATAAAATATAGCATATAGATTTCAAAACAATACTAACTACAATTTATGAATTCTTCATCCATTTCTGGGATTAATATTTTACATTTATATACATTATTTCAAGTAATTTTCCTAAAAACTTAGTAAGCATAAGGAACTATAATTACCTCCATTTACAAATGAGGAGACTGATGCTTAGATACATTTAAGTCACACAGCCACTAAGTGTCAAAGCTCGAATTTAAAATCAAGATTCAAATTCTGTTCCACCTGCCCCATCAGCCTGAACTGCTAATCACCATACCATTTTTTTATTCTAACACCAGTTTGATCACTGTCAACTAGAAATAGGGGACAGGCACCAGGACTTTGACCGTAAACAGGGCCTACTTGAATGAAGGCATCACTGGGTGGTGCAAATAGTTAATGCACTCAGCTGCTAACCATAAGGTTGGAAGTTAGAGTCCACTCAAGAAGACCTCAGAGAAAAGTCCTGGCTATCTACTTCTGACAAATCAGCTATTGAAAACCCTATGGAAGACACTTCTACTCTGACAAACATGGGATCACCATGAGCTGGAATTAACTTGATGGCAACTAATTTATTTGAGTGATAGTTACAAAGCACATGAGTGGAGTGATTCAAAACAAAAGCTCAAGGAAATACAGTGTTATTTTAAGATTACTTTCATAGTGACATTGCCTCAGAAACCCAAGGAGGAGTTGCTATGAGTCGGGTCAACTCGACGGCACATAATAACAACAACAACTACTACAATGCAAACACTCAGATGATTATTAATGCCTAATCAGTTATTATACTGCTAACCAGAAGGCTGGTGGTTCAAATCCAGCAGCCGCTCCTTGGAAGGAAAATTGGGCAATCTACTTCAGTAGTGATACTGCCTCAGAAACCCAAGGAAAGGTCATTATGAGTCGGATCCAACTTGAAGGCAGTGAGAGTTACAATTTAGCAGATTTCTGGTGAGAACGGTAATCAAGATGTTGTTGTTGTTGTTGTTAGGTGTCATTGAGTTGGTTTCAACTCATAGCAAGCTTATGAACAACAGAATGAAACACTGCCTGGTCCTATGCCATCCTTACAATCATTGCCATGCTTGAGCCCATTGTTGCAGCCACTGTGTCCATCCATCTCATTGAGGAGCTTCCCCTTTTCACTGGCCACTCTGCTTTACCAAGCATGATATCCTTCTCCAAGGAACAGTCCCTCCTGATAACATGACCAAAGTACTGAGAAGAAGTCTGGCCATTCCCACTTCTAAGGAGCATTCTGGCTGTACTTCTTCTAAGAGAGATTTGTTTGTTCTTTGGCAGTCCATGGCACATTCAATATTCTTCACCAGCATAGTACAAATGCATCAATTCTTCTGTGGTCTTCCTTACTAATTAATTTTCCAGCAATTACGTGCATATGAGGCTATTGAAAAGACAATGGCTTGAGTCAGGGGCACCTTAGTCATCAAAACAACATCTTTACTCTGTTAAGGAGCTCTTTTGCAGCTGATTTGCCCAAGAAATTTGTTTGATTTCTTAACCCCTGCTTCCATGGACATTGATTGTGGATTCAACAAAATGAAATCTATAGCCTTCAGTATAGATTACATCTCAACATAAAGAAAACAAAACTCCTCACAAATGGACCAATAAGCAGCATAATTATAAATGGTGAAAAGTAATCAAGATAGACACCTAGATATTACCAGAAATATTCCTAGAAAGAAAGTAGGATATTTAAAAAACTCAATAACTAGGCTGAAGGGCTCAAGATTAACAGCCAAGATATATCCAATTTAATCTAGTATACTCTTGCACAAGGCCTAATTATGTGTTGGATCAATATAAAGGAAGAAAAGGGACAAGCCTGAGGGGAAAAATGTTTGAGAATATGAGTACTTATAGTCAAAGAATTGTGTGCCCTTGATTTCGACTTATGGTGACCATATAGGACAGATTAGAATGGCTTCATCGGGTTTCTTAGGCTTTAATCTTTATGATAGCAGATCTCCATGTCTTCTCTCCTGGCAGAGCAGCTGGTGTGTTCAAACTGTGAACTCTTCAGTTAGCAGCTGAGCTCCTAAACATTGTATCATCAGGGCTCCTTATTTAAAGAATGTTGTTGTTGTCATTGTTATGTGCCTTCAAGTCGGACCCAACTCATAATGACCCCTCCTTGGGTTTCCAAGCTGGTATCACTACAGAAGTAGATTGTCTAACCTTCCCTCCAGGGAGTGGCTGGTGGGTTTGAAGCACCAGCCTTCTGGTTAGCAATCAAGTGCCTTAGGCACTATGCTACCAGAGCTCCTATTCAAAGAATAGGATTACTAAATTTGAATGGATTGGAAGTGACATCTTGAAGAAACTGGATATAGTTGCAGATCTTAAAGAAAGTGATAGATATGAATTCATGAGACAAGAATGGATGGACATGTCAGGATAGGGAGCAAAGGAGCAAGAATTAAAGAATTTCATGGAACTGCTAGCGAGATAAGTTTTGCCAGAGTGAAGAAATATCTGTCAAAAGCACCAGAAGTACTGACCTGGTCTAAGGAAGTATCATCAATTGTCAAGCCATCAATACCAGTCTGATCAGTCCACTCTTGAGCTTGTGGTTATTGTACTGAAAACAGAGAGAAAATGAGTCAAAAGTGCCAATTCCAGGCTCATGAACGTCAGCTGCCAATGATATAAGGAAGGAGAAAGTCTTTGTGTGTGTCAGGAAGAGAAGATAACTTGTCACATCATGAGCGCTCCATTGTGGCACATGTCCTGATAGAGATCAGAGTCTGAGCAGCATCCTCTTAACACAAAAGACTGCTCCCTTTTCTGAGCTCCATCCACAGCACCACGTGGTCAGTCCTGACAGATGGAGTGCATTTTTCACATAATGCACTTGGCAGTAAAAGAAAATCTATTTTAAGCTGACTGGTCATTTCTCATGATGTGCACTACAAAAGCACTGGGATAGCCCAATTTATTTGTAAGTGGACTTAAAACACTTTAAAACACAATGAAACCATTCAGCTAAATGCTGGCTCCTGGGAATTGGGTTTCTGCATGGGAGAGTAAGATTAAGTCTTTTTATACCTATCTTAAAAATGTATAAAACAGGCAGGATTCAGGTTGAAGTGTAACAGACTTAGTGGGGTCCTAACCCATGGAAGGAAAAGACCACACAACAGAAGGATTGGAACTTATTAGTGTGGATGGATGAACCACTCTGTGGTTTAGACTGGAATGCCTGGGATTGCTTTTCAAATGTTTTAAATTTGATAATATATATACATATATAGACACATATGCATATATTAAGAAAGCAAACATGTTTGCCAAGATCTGTTCCCTGTCTCCATCCTTCAGCTCATATGGATTTTAAATGTTTGTAATCCGAATGTATCTGATGTGCTCACACAAAGCCTTCTGAGGACTGCCTCATAAAAGATTGCCCTCTGAAGAAATTCCTACACAAACCTTTCCTCAAAAAGTTGTCATATTTTACTTAAGATTGTGTTCCAACCCTTTGCACCCACTTTTCTAAGTAATGGAGAATAAACAAAACAACAAAAGGACTTTGAAATCGAACCTTAATTCACTCACAGTTCTCTACTTTAAGCTTTGTGATTTTGCAAAGGCCATTTAACTCCTTTAGGGTCCTTTTTTCTTATTCAGAAGATGAAGATGAGGAACTAAAGGCTCTCTCACATCCCCTTCAGCTCAAAGCCTAGCTATCAATACACATTACCTAGTTGGGAGTTCAGTAGTTTCCACTGTGACTGACTGGTTTCTAAACTTGTTCCTAACCCAAAGCTTCCTTTCATGGATATAAGAAATTATTGAAGGAACCAAAATGAATAAAGAGTCTTAGATTCTGGTGAAGCATGGCACTTATCTCTGGTTCATGGGAGGTGCAATAAGGTGAAAGAAGGTTGCTGAGGGGACCATTGGAATGGCTGAAACTTCTATCTCCTTTCTTGCCTATGGTTTAGGCTGGAATGCCTGGGATTGCTTTGAAAGCACCAAGGAAAATTGCCAGAAGAATGAAGTAGGAAAGAAACATGAATCCAGTAATGTTATTTACCTGATTTCTCCAAGGAAACCCTACACAGTGCAGTAAGTTTACACAAGAAATACAGAATTGAAAACCCCTTACTCTCAGTCCATTGAGTTAAATGAGAGCAAGTACAATACATAGGTACAGAGTTTGGGCTTTGATATTAGATAGGTTAGGGTTCAAATACATTTATTTCTCCCTTTATTAGCAGGACGGACCTAGCATTTTAGCTATGTATTTTTATTATGTGCTGTTGAGTTGGTTCCCACCCATAGCAACCCTATATACAACACAAGGCAACAATTCCCAGTCCTGTGCCAGCCTCACAATCCTTACTATACCTGAGCCCATCATTGCAGCCACTATGTCAGTCTACCTTGTTGAGGGCCATCTTTTTTTTTTGTTGACCCTCCACTTGACCAAGCATATCTTTCTCCATGGAATGGTCCCTTCTGAAAACATGACCAATGTAGATGAGATGAAGTCTGGCCGTTCTCATCTCCAAGGAGCATTTCAGCTGCACTTCTTCCAGGATAGATTCTTTAGTTCTTTTGGCAGTTCATGGTACTTTCAGTATTCTCTGACAAAACAACAACTCAAAAGCATCAACTCTTCCTAAGTCTTCCTTACTCATTGTCCAGCTCCCACATGGACATGAGGTGACTGAAAATACCATGGCTTGGGTTAAGCAGCACACTTTAATCTGCAAAGAGACATCTTTCCTCTTCAGCACTTTGAAAGAGGTCTTTTGCTATAGATTTGCCCCGTGCAATAAATAAGTCATCTGATGTTTTGACTGCTCCTTCCATTGATGTTGATTGTACAACCAAGTAATATGAAGTCTTTGACAACTTTTCTCTTTCTCCATTTATCATGATGGTGTTTATTGGCCCAGTTCTGAGGATTTTTGTTTTCTTTATATTGAGATATAATCCATACTGCAGGCTATGTACAGTCTTCAATCTTCATCAGTAAGTGCTTCAAGTCATCCTCACTTTCAGCAAGTAAAGTTGTGTCATCTGCACATCACAGGTTGTTAATGAGTCTTCCTCAAAACCTGAAGTCACATTCTTCTTCATATAATCAAGCTTCTCAGATTATTTGCTCAGCCTACACATTGAATAAGTATGGTGAAGGGATTCAATTTGATGCATTCTTTCTTGGTTATAAACCATGAAGAATCTCCTTTTTCTGTTCGAACGACGCCCTCCTGGTCTACTACATATGGGTTCCTCATGAGCACAATAAAGTGTTCTGGAATTCTCATTCTCCTCAATGTTATCCATAATTTTTTATGATCCACACAATTGAGCGCTTTTCTTTAGTCAATAAAGCACAAGCAAACATCTTTCTGGTATTGTTTTCGCCCAAGATCCATCTGACATCAGCAATGATATCCCTCATTCCACATCCTCTTCTGAATCCAGTGTGCATTTCTGGAAGTTCTGTCAATATACTGCTGCAACCATTTTTGAATTATCTTAAGCAATATTTTATTTGCATGTGACATTAATATTATTGTTCGATAATTTCCACATTCTGTGGGATCATCTTTCTTTGAAATGGGTATATTTTTGTCAGAGTGGCACTAGGTAATCAGAACAATTGTACAACCAAGTAATATGAAGTCTTTGACTACTTCTATCTTTTCTCCATTTATCATGATGGTGTTTATTGGTCCAGTTCTGAGGATTTTTGTTTTCTTTATATTGAGATGTAATCCATACTACAGACTTCTTCCTTCAATATTATTGGTTCTATTGGTACTATTGGTGTTCCCAGATGGAGTACACAGAAATCAGATCAACTACATCACCACCAATGGATGGCTTGAACAAACAGGAGTTTATTCTTACAATTTGGAGGCTTTAAGTCCAAGTTCAAAGTGCCAGTTTCTAGGGGCTGGGTGAAGAGCCCCTCAATCTTGGGCTTTGGCTGTGCCTCCAGCTCCCAGCCCACTGAAGCTAGGGGCTTTTCTTCACTTAGGCAGCTGCTGCTGAGGCTGCCAAGCCCAAGGTTGACAAATAAAAAGTCACAGTCATGATGTTACTAAACCACACAGCAGGCCATTCATTCAAGTCCACTGAAAGTCTCAAGGTCAGCAGAGCATAGCAGGCTGCTGAGCAATGACTCGGCTACATGCACAGTTCAAGTGTGCCATAAGCTACAGACTATCCCCAAGGCTTCTCCTTATATACAGGAAGCATACTACATCTCAAAGATAGCTACTCAGCTACTTGTGGTCAATCTCACCATGGAGTTGATTGCCAGTCACATCATGGAGAATAACTACCACCAGCTGCCCAGCCACTCAACCAGGCCCAAGTTGACTTACAAATTTAACTACCACAACAATCAACACCAATGGACGCAGCAGTCAAAACATCAGACGATGTATTGCATTGGGCAAATCTGCTGCAAAAGACCTCTTTCAAATGCTGAAGAGCAAATATATCTACTTAAAGACTAAGGTGCACCTGACCCAAACATGGCATTTTCAATAGCCTCTTATGGATGAAAGAGAGAGACAATGAAGTGAATAAGGAAAACAGAAGAAGAGTTGATACTTTTGAGTTTTGATGTTGGTGAAGAACACTGAGAGTACTACGGACCCCTGAAGAACTAACAAATCTGTCCTGGAAGAAGTCCAGCCAGAATTGTTCTTGGAAGCATGGATAGCAAAACTTTGTCTCACCTACCTTTGTCACGTTGTCAAAGGAACCATTCCCTGGAGATGGATATCATACTTGCTAAAGTGGAGGGTAAATGAAAAAGGGGAAGGCCCTCAATGAGAAGGGTTGATACACTGGCTGCAAGATGCACTCAGGTGTAGCATAGATCACAAGGCTGGCACAGGACAGAGCAGTGAGTGTTTCGTTCTCTTGTACATAGGGTCACTATGAGTCAGAGATGACTCAATGACACCAAACAACAACACAATCGAGGTCATATTTTGGGTTTGGTGGACTTGTTTTAATTGTCTGCAGCTTCAACTGGAACTTGCACATAAACTGTTGATGGTCTGTTCCACAGTCATCTCTTGGCCCTGTTTTTTGGCTGAAGATATTGAGCTTCTCCATCACCTCTTTCCACATGTGTAGTCTATATGATTCCTGTGTACTCCATCTGGTGAAGTCCATGTGTATAGCCAATATTTATGGTGTTGAAAAAAGGTATTTGCAATGAATAATAAGTGTTGGTCTTACAAAATTCTATCATGAGATCTCCAGCATTATTTCTATTACCAAGGTCATATTTTCCAATTATTGGTGATTCTTCTTTGTTTCTAACTTTTGCATTCCAATCACATAATGATAATCAACACAACTTGATTGCATGTTTGGTCAATTTCACACTGCACAAGTTGGTAACAATCATCAATTTCCTCATCTTTGGCTTCAGAGGTTGGTGCATAAATTTGAATAATAGTAGTATTAACTGATTTTCCTTGTGGGTGTATGGATATTATCCTTTCACTAACAGCATTGTACTTCTGGATAGATCTTGAAACATTCTTTTTTAAAAATTTTTATTTATTTATTTATTTATTGTGCTTTGGGTGAAGATTTACACAGCAAATTCACTTTCCATACAGCAGTTCACATATACTTTGCCTCATGTCATTGAGCACAGTTTATCACAATGCAACTGCTCCCCTTCCACTTCCTCCCCATAGTTACCTCACCCAGTGTCCATCCCTCCATGCACTCCTGCCCCATGAGCTGTCTCCCTGTGCATAAACAGCCCTTCTTTCTCCCATGATTGTTCTCTCCAAGGAGTGTATCTACTTGAGATAAATGTTC
>NW_006921600.1:188633-189840 GCF_000298275.1 Orycteropus afer afer
TAGGACTAATTGTTTCTATGAATTTTGGTTTTCTTCATTCTTCTTTGCTCTGGACAAGGAGAGATCCATCATTGCACCTAGATGGCAGCTTGCTAGCTTTTAAGATCCCAGTCACTACTCACCAAAGTAGGAGGTGGAACAATGTTTTGTATAGTATGTTATGCCAATTGAGCATGATGTCCCCTGCAACTATGGTCCCAAGCTCACATGTTCAACTACTCGGTCCCTCTGGGTAGCTGGCTGTGACCAAGCAGTGACCACAACCTTGCCCCTTGTCAGCTCTACTATACACCTGGGAATACTGATCATTCACATAAACTTATACGACCATTGTCTGCCAACCCTATATATGTTCTTGGACACTCCCCATTTCATAGACATACCTAATCATTCAGCCTGTCTACCCATCTCTCCACCCATGTAACCATGTTAGCCTTCACTGACGAAGCAGTACTGTATGTGCAAAAGGTTTCATATTTGTTGTCTGTACCTCCCATATACCTCTCATATCTTTCTCATCCTCAGTGCTGCCATATTGATCACTCACATTTGGTACATTGCCCTTCTCTTCACCCAAATCAATACTTATCTCTATTTATCTAACAGCGTTGCCTCCTCTTCCCTCCCACCCCTGGTAACCAACAAAGAAAATTTCCTTCTACAGATAAAACTTTCCTTAAATTTTACAATAATGAACTAAGACAATATTTGTCCTTTTGTGATTGACTTATTACACTCAGCATAATGTCCTTCAAGTTCATCCATCTTATGTGGTGTTTTGCAGATTCTACATTATTCTTTAGAGTTGCATAATATTCCATTGTGTGTATGTCCCATAGTTTGGTTATCCATTCCTCAGCTGATGGACACGTAGGTTGTTTCCATCTTTTGGTTATTGTAAATAGTGCTGCGATGAACATGGGCGTGCATGTGTCTGTTTTTGTCATGGCTCTCACTTCTTTAGGGTATATACGTAGTAATGGAATGGCTGAATCAAATGGTATTTCTAATTCCAACTTTTGAAGGAATCGACATACTGCTTTCCACAATGGTTGTACCATTTTATAGTCCCACCAGCAGTGTATGAGAGTCCCAATCTCTCCACAACCTTGCCAGCATTTGTTATTTTCTTTCTTGTTGAATTTTGCTACCAGTGCTGGAGCAAGATGGTACCTCATGGTTGTTTTGATTTGCATCCTCTAATAGC
>NW_006921600.1:190525-191411 GCF_000298275.1 Orycteropus afer afer
CCAATACCAGACAGTTTTGACTACTGTGGCTGTATAGTAGGTTTTGAGATCCAGCAGTGTGAGACCTCCTACTTTGTTTTTCTTCTTCAATAGTGTTTTGCTTATCTATGGTCTCTTTCCTTTCCATATAAAGTTAGTGATTGGTTTTTCCATATCCCTACAGAATGTTGATGGAATCTGGATTGGGATTGCATTGTATGTATAGATTGTTTTGGGTAGAACTGATATTTTCATAATGTTCAATCATCCTACCCATGAGCATGGGATGTTTTTCCATTTATGTAGATCTCTTATGGTTTCTTGTAGTAGATTTTTATAGTTTTCTTTGTAGAGGTCTTTTGTGTCCCTGGTAAGATTTATTCCCAAGTATTTTATTTTTTTTGGTAGCTACTGAAAACTGTATTGATTTCCTTTTTTCCTTTTCAGCAATTTCTTTGCTGGTGTAGAGGAATCCAACTGATTTTTGGATGTTGATCTTATATCCTGCCACGATATTAAATCTCTCAATTAGTTCCAGTAGATTTTTAACTGAGTCTCTTGGCTTTTCTAGGTATAGGATCATATCATCAGCAAATGGGGATAGTTTGGCTTCTTCCTTACCAATTTGGATGCTTTTGATTTCCCTCTCTTACCTTATAGGCCTGGTTAGGACTTCCAGTACAATACTGAATAGAAGTGGTGATAGCAGCCATCCCTGTCTGGTTCCTGTTCTCAAGAGGAATGGTTTCAGTCTCTCTCCATTGAGAATAATGTTGGCTGTTGGTTTTGCATAAATGTCCCTTATTGTGTTAAGGAATGCCCTTTCTATTCCTATTTTGCTGAGAGTTTTGATCAGGAATGGGTGTTGGATTTTATCAAATGCCTTTTCTGCATCAATTGATATGAT
>NW_006921600.1:193287-200522 GCF_000298275.1 Orycteropus afer afer
TTGGACTTTCTGAATGGATATATTCTCATCTTTCATCATTTCAAGGAAGTTCTCCTCTAGCAAATCTTGGACAATTTTCTCAGTGATTTTGCTTTTCTCTTTCTGTTCTGGAATTCCAATGACACATAAGTTATTCCTTTTGATGGTTTCCCACATGAACCTTAGGTTTTCTTCATTTTGTTTTGATTTTTTTTTTCTGATTGATCCTTTTCCAAAGTAGTATTCAGGTATTTTCTTCAATCTCATTAATTCTGTCTTCCATTCCATCTATTCTTCTTTGCCCTTCCAGTATGTTATCTATTTCTGACAATTTCATATTAATTTTTTGAATTTCTATCTGTAGATTTAGAATCATTTTTAATTTTTCATTTATTTTGTCATTTTTTTCTTGTATTTTCTTCCAAAGTTCTTCTAAGTTTTTTTTTCTGTGTTTTCTTTGATCTGTCAATCCTTTGAAGATACCTAAAGATAATTCTTTTGAATTCCTTATCAGAGAGTTGCAATGCTGCTTCTTCCTCAGGGATGTGTTCTGGGTCTTTATCCTGCTCCCTTGTTTCTACCACTTTATCCTGCTTCTTTGTGTGGACTGTGATGGTCTGTTGTTTCCGAGGCATCGTGACATCATTGTATTTAGATCTCTGTTAACTGTTTGTGAAGAGCAGCCAAGGGTGGTTCAGGCCTTTCTTGGTGTTTTTTTTTTTTTTTTTTTTTTTTTTTTTTTTTTTTTTTTTTTTTTTTTTAATCATTGGCCCATTGGTGGAGAAGGAGGAAGTGGCTCTCACTCAGTAAGTGAAGTTGCAGGAGGTGCGGGTGTAGTTGTGACTTATGGGGACTATTGTCTCCCACTCAGCTAGACACAAATTACAATTTAATAACCATCAAAAAACTAAAAGCACATAGACAAAAAACACACCATGTAATCACCCAGGAACAATAACCAAAAAAAGAAAAAAGGGAAAAAAGGATCAAAAACAAAAAACCCTGCAATATCTGGGGATAGGGTAATAAGAAATAAAAAGTAGGGAAGGATAATAATAAATGAAGAAAAAAATGGGAAAAATGCAAGAAGAAAAACAAGGAATGGGGTTAATCATGAGTAAAAAAGGGGGAAAGAAAAAAAAAACCTTAAATTAAAAAAAAAAAAAATTTCAACCAGGCACAGGGAAAAGGAAAAATGCTGAAAACTAGGACCTGGTAGAGGAAGATTAAGAATAATAATAAAAAGGACAAAAGTATTAATAATATTAGTTGTTTTCAAACAGACAAGTATAAGCAAACTAATCAGCAGAAAAAAGAAAGGAAAAAGGAAAAAAAATAAAAATAAAAAAAAGAGAGAAAAAAAATCGATGGAGGACAGGACAGGTCACCCAGGCTCCATCTGTGCACATAGACTGTGATGGAGCTCCTGTAGGCCCAGAAGGTAAGTGAGAGTGGGGGATTGCCACATCTTCCTTCACCAAGCGGGTGTTGGGTATAAGAGTAACAAGAGGAATCTCGTACCTTTTTAATCTTGCAGGTCCCGAGTGTCCTTGGGGTTGCTGGAAAGCAGAACATGTTCTTAAGCCCCAGGAATCTGCGAGAGCACTGTCTCTTTAAATATCCAAAATAGTCAAGCTGCTTTTTAAACCTTCAAAATGGCAGCATCCTCTGGACCAGCAAAAGTCCACAACTCAGCCCACCTTTCTCTTCACATTCTCTGTTTGTTCCCCAGCCACCTTGCACAGTCCTCTGTGCAGTCCCTGGCTAGCAGGGTGATTTTTAGGTTGATTCTTAGGTCCTTCCAGCACTCGGGAATCTCCAAGTTGTCTGTGCTATCAGGATCGCTCAGGATAGCTGTCAGATCGCAGCTCTGTATATCTCCTTTTTTTTGGTATTTTCACGCAAATTCTCCTGCTAGTTGGGGTTTAGTCCACTTCTATATCCTTCTCTTCAATGTTCCGGGGTCCAAGATTACCTTCTGTGTCTGTGTTAATTGGTTTCCCTTTTCTTTGTTGAAGAGTGTCTGTGCAGTCTCTCTGTCTAGTCTGCCATCTTGCCAGAACTCCCAGATCTTGAAACATTCTTTTTGACAATGAATGCCATGCCATTCCTCTTCAATTTGTCATTCCTGGCAGAGTAGATCATGTGGTTGTCTGATTCAAAATGTCCCAAACCAGTCCATTTCAACTCAATGATGCCTAAGATATGAACCTTTATGTGTTCCATTTCATTTTTGACAACTTCTAATTTTCCTATATTCATATTTTGTACATTCAATATCCCAATATTAATGGATGTTTGCTGCTGTTTTTTTAATCATTTTGAGTCATGACACATCCACAAATGGAGGTCCAATAGCTTTACTCCATCTACATCATTAAGGTTGGCTCTGCTCTGAGGAGGCAGCTAGCTCTTCCCCAGTAACATTTTGAGTGCCTTCTGACCTGTGAGGCTCATCATCTGGCACTATGTCAGAAAGTGTTTCACTTGTGTTCATAAGGTTTTCACTGGCCAATTATTTGAGAAGTGGATGGTCCCTTCTTTCTTCTGAGTCTGTCTTAGTCTGGAAGCTCTGCTGAAATCTGTCCACCATCGGTGACCCTGCTGGCATTCAATATACCAGTGGCATTGCCTCCAGTTTCATAGCAACAAGCAAGCCACCACAGTAGGACAAACTGACAGACAGGTGGTGGTTTTAGCTATGAGTGCTTTGAAATCACAAAATAGAAAGGTAAAACATAAGGCCAGTTGCCTTTTAGGAATTAGTCAAATACATAAATACATCATCAGTCATGGATGCTGTCTGAACTTCCTAAAGTGACAAAGTTGAGACTGATGTCAGTATGCATTCCTCCATGCCTACATCCATGTCTAGTAAAACCAAGTTGTAATGCACATTCAGGCAGAATTGAATTTACAGAAAACAACAGGCAAGAGAGTAGAAAATGCAGAAGAAGAGGCAGCACACATGATCCCACACATTTCTCCCTGGTGGTGGAGAAAGTAATGCTTAAGATCTGCTTTAAGAGTCCTTGGGTGGGCTTCCTGGTTAAGTCTTCCACTAGTAACTGAAAGGCTAGCAATTTGAACCCACTTAGAGGTACATCAGAAGAATGGCCTGGTAATCTACTTTTGAAAGATCAGTCATTGAAAAGTCTATGGAACAGTTCTACTCAACACACTTGAGGTTGCTGTGAGTCAGAATCAATTCAACAATAGGTTTCTTTTTAGGCTTAATATCTGCTTTAATTAACATGAAATAAAAGCATCAGTAGGCAATCCTTTTGTGCTGTCTTTTCCTATCACTCTTCAATACCAATACCAGCAGTATGGGAGGTTGGAGGATCAGAAAATAAAAGGGAGAGAATGTATCAGTCTTAGAGTAGATACCGTATTTTATCAGGTTCTATAAGACTTGGAGCTATAGCAATCATTTCATCTGCCTTTTGTAGGCTTAACTGAGTAGAAGATGGGGGAAAAACACCCCAAAACATCTATAAGGGCCTCTCACTAACTCACTGCCATGAAGTCAGATCCAACTCACAGCGACCTCTCCTTGGGTTTCTGAGGCAGTATCACTACAGAAGTAGATTGCCCAACCATCCTTGTGAGGAGTGGCTGGTGGGTTTGAACCAGCCAGCCTTCTGGTTAGCAGTCATGTGCCTTAGGCACTATGTCATCGGAGAAGTGGCTTTGTGTCTGTGCCACTTAGTGGCTCTTATCCATTCCTCAATGGGATTATATCCTCAGGGATTATAGAAGGAAGGAAAATGAGGCTCAGTAGTGGCAAGGGGGAACACTCTTGGTACTCTTTCTCTGCTTAAATCAAAAAAGTTCTGCTTTTTCCAGATTTAGGTATTCTCCTAAAATTTTACCTTAGGAGCAACTAAAAAAATAATAATAGTGCTGTTAATAATTCTATGCAGATAATAATAGTAACACTTTTACAAAAAGGCTCTGGGACCTGTGTCATCTAGCAGTCAGTCCTGAAGCAATGCTCTTGAATGCTGGCTCTCCTGGCTGGGACATATGAGGAGACTGTCTTACACCCACACAGCCAAGACTGCAGCAAAGCCCCAGCAGTATTGGAGCAGCAGTTGAGGAAAGTCTACCTGCCATTAACACTTAAGAAGGCAGTGGCTTCCCAAGCCAAACCCACAGGCCCCACAAGCCTGAGAGTCAGAGTCATAGCCAACAACTTCAGTGGAAAGATTTTTGTTTGTCTGAGAATGGTTGAGGGTGATCCTCCCAGAAGGCAGGGGAAGGAACTCCATTACTCACCACCCTCTGCTTCTATGACTGATTTCTGCATTCATTTCTGATATTTAATTGATTATAAACTAACCAGAAATCCCAAAGGAGCCCTCAGCCTCTGCTGAGGTAGCCGTGTCTTTGGGGCTCAGTCAGAATCAGGGGATTTTGTGGCTGAAATGTATAGGGAATGACCTGGGCCTGGCCGGCAATGTGACGCACAACAGCATACATTGGATGACTCATAGAAGTCAGGGATGGAAAAGACCTATTAGGTCATTTTTTCCATCTTCCATTGCAAGTTTATTCTCTGCCAAGGTAGGATTATATTCAAATATTTCGTCCAGTCTAGTTTGAATTGATTCAAGTAATAGGGCTCTGATAGCCTCCCCTGGGATCTTAATTCCACAGGATCATTGATCTCAATCTTTGGAAAATGTTCCTGATGTTCACTTTAAATTTTCCTTTGCTCTATTTCATCCCATTAATCCTACTTATTACCCCTCAGGCCACCCTAAATAATATCCCTTCTTCTTTCATGTTGACATTCCTCCAACACTGGTAGAAAAGAAACAAGGGAATACAAGAATGTCTTCCTGGCTCAATGCACAGTCCTAAGTGTAAAATGAAGAATAGAAACATTCTGAGTAATAGCTTAAAAGTTTGGGGAGACGATGTATATCAGATGAGAAAGGATTTTCCAGATTACTCAATAATAGTTCAGACAATCAATGACAGGTGTTTCTGAGTTTCACTTTACATTCTAAATATTCTAAGTCAGAGACTAGCAAAGATAAAATGCCGCATAATCCACCCTACTGCCATCTGAGGTGGATAATGGGCTATGTCTTCATAGTCTTTAGGGGAGATAATTCTATATAATCCCCTGATTATTTTTCCCCAAGGGGCAGGGATCACTTCAAATAGCAAAAAGCCACATTAGTTAAATTCTAGGTGTGTAATGTCCCTTCTTGGAGCCCTTGGGAGAGCACACTTGAGAGTCAATGAAGACAGCCAGTATGAGAGTTTCAGGCCATGAAGTGGGGGCCAGCACAGGATATCCTATGGACTCTTCAAAGTGCACTCTACATGCAAGGGTGATGACTCAAAATACAATTTGGGGTCTATCTCAGACCAAGTGTGAATCAGACTTGTAGTTAAAGTCTAGGAAATTGCAATTTTAACAAACTTACTAACATTATAAGACCCTGGTCCCTGAAGTGATTCTAATCCAATATCATGTAAGAACACCTTGGGTTATACTGGGAAAACTAAGCTACAGTTCTAGGGCAGGAGTGTGGCTGAAGTCAAGAATCATAGATACACTAAGCTAAAGACTGAGAGCAGAACAAGGAGAGGAACAGTTATTGTTAGAAATGATAGTACAGTGTCCATGATCTGCATATCTGACCTGTCAGAAACATGGCATGTAGGTGTGGGGTTAGACTGACTAAATGAAAGTTCTGGCTAGACCCTAGTCTATTTGAAGAAGGACTAAGTTAAAATGTTCAACTTTAAAACTTGTTATTGCTTGTTATACAAATTAATAGTATAAGAGAAATCTCACAGGGAAAATGAAAAGGAGTGAGAAATATATTGTATTTTAAATCTGTAAACACATATACATATTTTCATGGAATCTCAAGCATGACTTTTGCCTTCAGTTATAATAAAGTAGCTTGGGGCACACCAATGTTCCAGCCAAGAAGAACTGAAAAAGCTACATAAAACGGAAAAATAAAACTTTCTTGAAGTCATTGGTGAGCTTCAAAGGCAACCAAGACTTAGGGGTTAAGATCTTGGAGTCAAAGATACCTCATACAAATAAGGTGATGTCCTTCAAGGTGTTTTTCCCTATGGACTACTTGGTGATTTTCTGTATAGAACTAAAAAGCCCATTCCTATCTAGTCAATTCTCTCATAGGGACCCCATTGGGTTTTCAAGGCTTTAAATCTTTACAGAAGTAGATTGTTTCATCTTCCTCCAATGGAGCAGCTTGTGGGTTTTTAATTCAGGGAAAAGACTGCTATTAAGAGGATGCAGAGTCTTCAGAAATATCACAGAGCTGGAGAAATAATATTGAACTTAGGGACTCCCAAGGCAACCAGGAGTAGAAATGTGATGGTCCTGTGAGAAGGGAGACACATAGGAATGTTGGTTTTTCCCTCAAGATATTTGCTAAAATGTTATGCTATTGCAGCCTAGAGCTAAACCGAAAAAGATGATGAAAGCAGAGATTTCTAGGGTCACACAGCAAAATTAAGACAAAAATTGTACTGTGGAATTTACCAAGAAATAGAGGTCTAAGAAAATATCCCGGGCTTTGAGTTGGTACACCAGAAGAGTTGGACTCTGGGAGTAGAGAAAAAGCACAGGTACATATAATGCCTTCCAACATCTACAAATGATCACAAGTTAGCTCACTCTCTGATTGGATTAAGGTGGTCCCTGTAGCATTGTACCAAAAATAAATAGGCATATGGAAAGTATATGAAGAGAAAAATAAAATAAAAATAGACATATACCAAAAAACAAACTCACTGCTGTCAAGTCATAGCAACCCCTACTTGGGTTTACAAGGCAATATCACTACAAAAGTAGATTGGCCAGTCTTCTCCCCAAGGAGTGGCTGGTGGGTTTGAATTATCAGCCTTCTGGTTAGCAGTCAAGTGCTTTAGGCACTATGCCACATATGGATAACCCAATTTTTCTAGCTATCAGAAATAGATAAGGTTGATAATTTTACTTGAGAACTGGAACCCAAATTTATTTATCTATTTTCTAAAGAGTCAACTAGAAATCCTAGAATTGAAAAATCCCATGATTGAAATTGAGAACTCACTATGTTGTTGTTAGTTGTTGTTGTTAAGTGCCATCGAGTCGTTTCCGACTCATAGCGACCCCATGCACAGCAGAACGAAACATTGCCCGATCCCGCACCAGCCCCACAATCCCTGCTATACTTGAGCCCATCATTGCAGCCACCGTGTCAATCCATCTCATT
>NW_006921600.1:203382-208949 GCF_000298275.1 Orycteropus afer afer
TTTAAACACCAGAGGCTCAGCCTCAAAACTCAAGTCTACATGTCACCACAGTAGGACAAACCAACAGACAAGTTTGTCCTGCTGTTGGAGACCTCTTGTATCACCCCCACCTGGGTCCCTGTGGCTGACTGTACCTCTGTCTGGCTTCCTGGCTTTTAATCCCCTTTCTCCTGCTCTTCTGTCCTGCTATTTTGTGCGTTCCTGGGTTGTCCCTGGGGCTGACTGCTCCTCTGTCTGGGATCCAGGCTTTTATCCCCTTTCTCCTGCTCTCCGGTCCTGCTGCTTTGGGCGGGCCTGAGTTTCCTCTCCTCAACTATTCCCTTTGGCTGATTGCTCTTCTCTCTGGCTTCCTGGCTTTTAATCCCCTTTCTCCTGCTCTTCTGGCCTGCTACTCTGGATGGGCCTGAGTTGCCTCTCCTCACCTAATCCCTTCCACTGACTGCAAGAACTCGCTATACAGATTTAAAAGCAGATTGGGCACACAAGACCATGTATAGGGTTGGCAGGCAATGTTTTTACAAGTGTATTGATATGTTCTGTAAGAATTCCCAGATATATAGTAGAGCTGACAAGGGACAAGGGTGTAGTCACTTCTTGGCCACAGCCAGCTACCAGAGGGAGTGAGTTGTTGGACCTGTGGGCTTTGAACCATTGTCACAGGGGATGTCAAGCTCAATTGGCATAACATAATACACAAAAACATTGTTCCACATCTTACTTTGGTGAGTAATGACTGGGATCTTAAAAGCTTGCAATCAGCCATCTAGATGCAATGATGGCTCTCTCCTCATCCAGAGCAAGGAAGAATGAAGAAAACCAAAGATGCATGGAAACAATTCATCCAAGCAACTGGTACACCATGCAGTACTCAGTCTATACAACTATGATACCAGAACTAGATTGTGCCCTGTCAACCACTCAGAAGGGTATCTATGTAGGAGATCCTGGATAGAGTGGGAAAACAATGTGGAACAAAACTAAAAATCACTAAAAAAAAAAACTGGGGGGTCCAGGTTTGCTGGTCTGATAGAGCCTGATGGAACGACTGAGACTATGGCCCCTAGCTACCTTTCAGGTCTGGAACTGAACCCACTCCTGCGGCTTCCAGCCAAAAAAAAGACAGGCCTATGAGCTGAACATTTATATTTGGTAGATACACTCCTTGGAGAGAACAATCATGGGAGAATAGAAGAGCTGTGTATGCAAAGGGAGACAGCTCCGGGGACAGGAATGGGTGGGAGGAAGGATACAGGGAAGAGGTAACTATGGAGAATAAGTTGGAAGGGAACTGTTGCATTGTGGTAAATTGTAGTCAATGTCATGAGACAAAGTGTATATGAGCTGTTACACAGAAAGTGAATTTGCTCTGTTAAACTTTCACCCAAATCACAATCAAGATAAAAATAATAATAATAATTTTAAAAAGTTGATTGGGCACAATAGAAGAGAAGATAAATGAACTGGTATATGTGTAATTGGTATCCCAGAAGGGGGGAAGAGAGAGAGTAGGTAGATAGCCATTTTTAAAGAGATAATAGTCATGAACTTTCCCCTAAACAAGAAAGATATCAAGCTTCAGAATCAGGAACACTAGGAACAGCATAAAATACAAACACAAATAAAACCACATCTAAGTACAATGGAGTGAAACTGTTAATAACAAACTCAAACCAAACTCACTACTATCAAGTCGTTTCCAACTCATAGCAATTCCTCCTGGGTTTCCACAGTGACATCTCTATCTAAACCACCTGGCTGGTGGTTTTGAACCGCCAGTATTCTGGTTAGCACTCAAATGCCTTAGACAGTACACCACCAGTGAATAAAAAAGAGCAAAACTTTAAAACATAATCAGTGGGATACGGGAGCATAGAATATGATTATCAAAGAAGGAATCACAATAATACTGAACATTGATAGTGACATTGAGAGATGACAATGGAATTAAATTCTCTCCATGGTGAAATTATTCATCCAAAGTAAAGATAAATAGGAGGTTCTGATAAGATGACGGAATAGTTAGACAAACTACACAGACCCTCTTTAACAAAGAAAAGAGGAATCAACTAACACAGATATAGAGCATAATCCTGGAGCACTAAGCTTTGAAAGGAAAGATACTGAAGTGGCCTAAACTCCAACTAGTAGAAGAAACTAGATGAAAACACCAAAAAGGAGACATGTGGAGCTGCAGACTGTGAGAGATCCTGATGACATGGAAGGCTTGTGTATTGCCAACTGGTGTTAGGACCTAAGAATTAACCTAAAAATTGACCCTGCTAGCCATGGGGAGCATGGAGGACTACACTGGTGGCTGGTGAATAACAAAGGAAGCAGAGAAGAGGGAGATAGGCCATGCTGTGGATTTTTTGCTATCCAGAGGGTATAGCCATTTTGAACATCTAAAAGCAGTTCGATCAATAAAGTGACAGGGTTCTCTCAGACTACAGGGAACTAAGAATAAGTGCCACTTGCTGGGGACTGCGACAACATTCTGGACTCTGAGAACTGGAAAGGTATGACATTCCCCTTGTTCTCACACGCTCTTGGTGAATGGAGGTGCAGCCATCCCTCACTCCCACCCACCTTCTGGGCTAGCAGGAATTCCATCCCATTCTGTGCACTCTGATGGTGCCTGTGTGCCCTGCCCCACCCTGCCCAGAGTTTTTTTCTTTTCTTTTTTTTTTTTTTCAGTTAGTTTGTTTTTGTCTGTTTTAAAATTACTATTACTATTTTTTAAAAGTCATCTTTATTACTATTCATTCTTTCTCCCTTCCCAGGTTCTAGTTTTTGGATTTTTCTCTTCCCTTTTGCTGGTTCCCTTTTTTCCCCCCATTTCTCATGTTTCTCCCCATTCCTTGTTTTTCTTTTTGCATTTTTCCATTTTTTCTTCCTTATACTCCTACTCTACCTTTTTTCCTTTATTCTCCACTCCCCAGATACTGTGGGGTTTTTTTTGTTGTTGTTTTGTTTTGTTTTTCCTTTTTCTATACATCTGGTTAGCAGTCAAATGCCTTAGGCACTACACCACCAGACCTCCTTGACTTTTAAAAGTATTTTTAAATATATTTTCTCTCATTTAATGCCTTTTTTTCCTCCATCTCTCTCTCTTTTTGGTGATTGGTCCAGTGTGAGTTTGGGGTGTGTGTTTTTTGTCTGCTTGCTTTTACTTTTTTGATAGTTTTTTGACTATTGTTTTTGTCTAACTGAGTGGGAAACAGCAACCATGCCCATATAACGCAACCACACATGCACCTCCTATAGCTCAGCTTACTGAGTGAGAGCCACCACTTCCTTCTACACCAACTGGCTAATGATACACAACCACCAATAAGAGTCTGACTCATCCTTAACTTCTCCTCACAAACAGTTAACAGAGATCTTTGCAGCAACTTTCATTCTTTATCATACCCACCAGGAGATAGGTGGTGAGTGCATAAGTGCTGCCAGATAGTGAATATAGGAGCGTACTCTGCTTACTCAGACACATCAAAAAAAAAAAAAAAAGAAGAAGAAGAAGAAAAGAAAATGAAAATCTTGAGTGAATCACTCCAACATTGTTGTTGTTATGTGCCGTCGAGTCAACCCTGACTCATAGCGACCCCTCCTTGGTTTTCTAAGGCAGTATCACTACAGAAGTAGGATTGCCCAACCTTCCTTCCGAGGAGTGGCTGGTGGGTTTTAACCTCCAGCCTTCTGGTTAGCAGTCAAGTACCTTAGCCACTATGCTACCAGAGCTTCCATACAACCACCAATTAAATATAAACAAAACAAAGTCACAATGCCTCAATTACAATAGACCATCACAGTCCATACAAAGAAGCAATACAAAGCAGTAAAAACAAAGGAGAGGATACAGACCCAGAACACAGCGCTAAAAAGGAAGCAGCATTGGAACTCCCTGATAAGGAAATCAAAAGAACTCTATTTAGGTACCTTCAACAGATTGAGAGACAAATCAAGGAAAACACTGACAAAATTAAAGAAAACACAGACAAAACTAAGAAAAAGTTTGGAAAAAAATACAAGAACAAAATGACAAAACAAATGAAAAATAAGAAATGATACAAAATCTACAGATGGAAATCCAGATTGATACAAATACCTGAATATTAATTTGGAAAGGGATCAATCAGAAAAAAGATCAAAACAAAATGAAGAAAGCCTAGGGTTCATGTGGGATACCATCAAAAGGAATAACCAGAACAGGAAGAGGAAAGTAAAACCTCTGAGAAAATTGTCCAAGACTTGTTGGAAAAGAATGTCATTAATAATTATGAAATATGAGGATAAATCCATTCAAGAAGTCCAATGAACCCAAAAGAGGATAGACCCCAAAAGAAAATCACCAAGACATATCATCAAAACAAAATCACCAAGACATATCAAGACATATCATCATCACCAAATCCAAAGACAAAGAAAGAATCCTGAAAGTAGCATGGGAAAAATGAAAAGTTACATACAAAGGGCAACCAATAAGACTAAGCTCTGATTTCTCCAGCAGAAACCATGAAAGCAAGAAGGCAATGGGATGGTAATATAAAACCATGAAAGATAAAAATTTCCAACCAAGAAGTATATGTTGTTTTTCTTGTTAGGTGCTGTCGTCTGCAACTCAAAGTGACCCAGCAGAACAAAACTGCCCAGTCTTGTGCCAGCTCCATGGCCCTTGCTATTTTTGAGTCCATCACTGCTGCCACTGTGTCAATCCATCTCATTGAGGGCCTTCCCCTCTTTCGCCAGCCCTCTACCATACCAAGCATGACATCCTTCTGCAGTGAATGGTACCATCTTACAACATGACCAAAGTATGTGAGACAAAGTCTGGCCATTCTTGCTTCCAAGGAGCATTCCAGCTGCACTTCCTCCAGGAAAGATTTGTTAGTTCTTTTAGCAGTCCATGATACTTTCAGCATTCTTTGTTAACACCACAACTCAAAAGCATCATTTGTGTCAGCTGCACCTTAGTCCTCAAGTAGACACCCTTGCTCTTCAGCACTTGAAAGAGGTCCTTGCAGCTGATTTGCCCAGTGCTATACATTGTCTGATGTCCTGACTACTGCTTCCATTGACATTGATTGTAGAACCAAGCAATGTGAAGTCTCTGATGACTTCAATCTTTTCTCCATTTACTAGTACAGCTGTGAAGATTTTTATTTTCTTTATATTGAGATGTAATCCATACCGCAAACTGTATTCTTTAATCTTCATCAGTAAGTGCTTCAAGTCATCCTCACTTTCAGCAAGCAACATTGTATCATCAGCATATCACAGGCTGTTAATGATTCTTCTTCCAAACCTGATGCCACGTTCTTCTTCATATAGTACAGCTTCTTGAATTAAGAATTATATACCCAGCAAAATTGTCCCTCAAATACAATTGTGAAATTAGGAGAATTCCAGATAGGCTGAAATTAAGGGAATTTATTAAAGCCAAACCAACCTTGTAAGAGTTAATAAAGGGGGAGGCGGGGCAAGATGGCGGACTAGGCAGAAGGATTGCACAGACCCTCTTCAACAAAGAAAAGGGAAACCAATTAACACAGACACAGAAGATAATCTTG
>NW_006921600.1:214725-224558 GCF_000298275.1 Orycteropus afer afer
ATATGTGAACTGCTGTATGAAAAGTGAATTTACTCTGTAAATCTTCACCCAAATCCTAATAAAAAAAAAAAAAAAAGAGTTAATAAAGGGACTCCTTTGAGCAGAGAACCAATAATAACAAACAACAACCGACTATTAATACACATGATGACATAACCCAGAAACCAACCCAGTTATGGAAGAATCCAAAGTAAAATAAGCTTAAAGATTGTAAACAGGGAACCAGAGACATCAATTGGCAAATGAGGATAACTAGAAACCAAACCAAACAGAGGGAACTACAACTACAAACCAAACCAAACAGGAAAAATAGTGTAGTTGCAGAACTTCTAAATGGTGAGGAAGTTGAGAGAGTTATAAGATAGAATGGACTGTTCTAAACTTAGGGAGAAAATTGTAAATCACAGGGTAACCACAAAGGAAAATGATAAACCTTCACATCACAATAAAAAAAGAGGACAAGCACAAATATTTAGTTAGCAAGTACTAAAACAACAGCAACAATGAACAAGATTATACTCTGGACCAAGGATCTATTCAGCTAAAGCTAATCTGAGGCACAGGTACCAGTGATACAAAATACCCCTAATCCTTATAGAAACAACAGAAGACAGACATAGAGCACACACACACACCCCCACAGCCAGCCAGACACTGTGGGAGAGACATCCAATGGATCTACTGTACTGGGGGACACCAGACTCAATCAGCACAATAAAACACATAAATATATCGTTACACAACTTACATTGGTGAGTAGCAACTGGGGTCTTAGAATCTTTCAAGTGCCCATCTAAGATGCAGCTAATAGCCTCCTATTATCAGAAGTGAAGAAGAGCACAAAACTCCAAGGGCATTTGGAAGCAATCATCCCTAGGACATGATGGATCTTGAGACCAGAAGAACTAGATGGTGCCCAGCTACCAATGCCAACCACTCTGGAAAGGATCAAAACTGGAGATTCTAGATAGAGGGGGAGGAAAAACATGGAACAAAATCCAAACACACAATAATGAGCAGAATTACTGGTCAGATGGACTCTGGTGGGACCCCAATACTACAGCCCTAGGATACACTTCAGGCCTGGGATAAACTCACTCCCAGGGGCTAGGTCTTCGGCCAATAGTAAATAAGACATGAGACCACTCAACCCAGGGTGATGCACCTGCATGCTCTATGGAGATGCATTCCTTGGAGCAATCGACCACAGGGCACCAGAGGGGCATCATTCACACAGAGGAAAAACAGGACACACAGGAGTGCATAACTATGAGGGGCATGGGGTGGGGAGGAGGTTACTAGACAGGGTGGGAAAGAGAGTGGGTTAGGGTTGGGGATGGTAACTGGGGAGTGAAACCACATGTACACAAAATGTTGACTGTAAAAAAATGTTGACTATAAAAGAAACTCTGCTTTGTAAACTTGTACCTAAATCACAATTTCAAAAAAAAAAAAAAAAAATCTATATAAAAATAAAACAACTGCAACAAAGAAAATGATAACGCAATTCATAAACTTAATGAGTGCAACATAGAAAATCAGACGGAACAAAGAAACCAGGAATAACATGAAAAAACAAATTACAAAATGTTAGTAACAAATTCATACCTGTCAATAATTACACTGAATGTTAATGGATTAAATGCACCACTCAAAAGGCAGAAAGTTGTAGACTGAATAAGAAAACATAACCAATCAATATGCTGTCTACAAGAGACACACCTTAGAGACCAAGACAAAAATAGACTAAAAATCAAAATCTTTGGGACAGCAAAAACACTGATCAGAGGCCAATTTATAGCAATAAATACATACATCATAAAAAAAGAAAGAGACAAAATCAGTACCTTAAACCAATGTGTCCAACAATTAGAAAAAGAATGCAAGAAAAGCATACAGTTACCAGAAGAAAGGAAATGATAAAGATTTGACCAGAAAAAAATGCTACATAAAATAGGAAAACAATAGAAAAAATCAATAAGACTAGAAGTTGGTTGTTTGAAAAGATTAATAAAACTGACAACCCACTGGCAAATTTAACAAAAGAAAAGAGGGAAAGAATACTGATAACACAAATAAGAAAAAAAATTGGGCAATATCACAACAGAACCAAAAAGATAATATTGGGATATTGTGAAGAACTCCAACAAATTTGAAAATCTAGAAGAAATGGACAGATTTCTAGAATCACACTACTTATCTAAACTAACAGACTAAGGTAGAAAAGTTGAACACGCCCATTACAAAAGAAGAAATTGAACAGATCATAAAAAAATTACCAATAAAAAAAGTCCTGGCCCAATGGTTTCACCAGAAAATTCTACCAAACATTCAAAGAAAAATTAACACCAATACTGCTCAAACTATTCCAAAACATACAAAAGGATGGAATCCTCCCAAATTCATTTTATGAAGCAAGCATAACCTTGATACCAACACCAGGCAAAGACATCACTCAAAAGGAAAACTATAGACCAATATCCCTCATGAATATAGATGCAAAAATCTTCACCAAGATCCTAGCCCATAGACTCCAACAACATATCCAAAAAATAATTCATTATGACCATGTGGAGCTCATACCAGTATGCAAGGATGGTTCAACATTAGAAAAACAATCAATGCCATCCATAACATGAATAAAACAAAGGAAAGAACCACATGATCATATCAATTGATGCAGAAAAGACACTTGATAAAATCCAGCCCTCATTCTTGATCAAAAATTTCAACAAAATAGTAATAGAAGGGACATTCCTCAACATAATGAAGGACATATATGCAAAACCTACAGCCAACATTATTCTCAATGGAGAGAAACTAAAACCATTCCCCTTGCAAATAGGAACCAGACAAGGATGCCCTCTATTACCACTTCTATTCAACATTATATTGGAAGTCCTAGCCAGGGCAATAAGGCAAGAAAGGGAAATCAAAGGCATCCCAGTTGGTAAGGAAGAAGTCAAACCATCCCTGTTTGCTGATGATATGATCCTATACATATAAAACCCAAGAGACCTAGTTAAAAAAAGAAAGGAAAAAAAAAATAAAACTATTGGAACTAGTTGAGAGATTTAGCATAGTGGCAGGATACTAGATCAACGTACAAAAATCAGTTGGATTCCTCTACATCAGCAAAAAGATTGCTGAAAAATAAATAAGGAAATTAATGTCATTTACAAAAGCCATAGGAAAAATAAAATAGTTAGGAATAAATCTTACCAAAAGACCTATACAAAGAAAACTATAAATGACTACCTCAAGAAACCGTAAGAGATCTACATAAATGAAAGAGCATACCATGCTTGTGGACAGGAAGATTGAACATTGTGAAAATGTAAATTCTACCCAAAGCAATCTCTACATTCAATGCAATCCCAATCCAAATCCCATCAACATTCTTTAAGGATATGGGAAACCAAATCACTAACTTCATATGGAAATGAAAGAGACCTCAGATAAGCAAAGCACTACCGAAGAAGAAGAACAAAGTAGGAGATCTCACTCCTGGATCTCAAAACCTACTATATAGCCATATTAGTCAAAACTGCCTGGTATTGGTATAATGGCAGACACACAGACTAATGGAATAGAACTGAGAACCCAGAAATAGATCCATTGACCTATGTTCAGCTGATCTTTGACTAAGGACTGAAATCCATTCAATGGGGAAGAGATTGTCTGTTTAACAAATGGTGCTGGGAAAATAGGATATCCATTTGCAAAAAAATGAAACAAGATCCATACTTCACACTATACACAAAAACTTACCCAGATGGATCAAAGACTTAAATATGAACCCGAAAATTATAAAGTGCTTCAAGGGAAAACTAGGGGTAAATTTAGGGAGAGCTCTTGACTGCTAACCAGAAGGCTGGTGGTTCAAACCCACCAGCCACTCTTTGGAAAGAAAGTTGGGCAATCTACTTCCATAGTGACATTCCCTTGGAAACCCAAGGAGGGGCTGCTATGAGTAGGGTCCGACTCAACGGCACATAACAGCAAACACAACAACATGTATAGCATAAATAGACTATCAAGCATAACTCAAAATGCTCAAGCAGCAGAAGATAAACTAGATAGATGGGACCTTTTCAAAATTAAATTTTTATTTATGTGCTTCCAAAGACTCAAAAGAAAACCTAAAGATTGGGAAAAAGTATTTGGCAATGACTTATCTGATAAGGAACTTATCTCTAAAGTTTGTAGAAAACTTCGACACCTCAACAACATAGAACAAATAATTCAATTCAAAAATGGACAGAAAACATGAACAGACACTTCACCCAAGAGGATATTCAGGCAGCCAACAAACACATGAAATGTTCACGATCATCAGCCATTGTTGTTGTTGTGTTTGCCATCGAATCAGATCCAACACACAGCGACCCTCCTAGGGTTTCCGAGACAGTATCACTATGAAAGTAGATTGCTCAACCTTCTTTCTGAGGAGTGGCTTGTGGGTTTGAAATGCCAGCCTTCTGGTTAGCAGTCAAATGCCTTAGGCACTATGTCACCAGAGCCATTAGAGAGATGCAAATCAAAACAATAATGAGATATCATCTTGCCCTACCACTAGTAGCAAAATTCAACAAGACAGAAAGTAACAAATGCTGGGGAGGATGTGGAGAGATTGGGACTCTTACACACTGCTAGAGGGACTGTCAAAAATACAACCACTGTGGAAAGCAGTGTTGTGATTCCTTAAAAAGTTGGAATTAAAAATACCATTTGACCCAGCAATTCCATTACTACGTATATATCCTAAAGAAGTGAGAGCCAGGACAAAAACAGATACATGCATACCCACGTTCATCACAGCACTATTTACAATAGCAAAAATATGGAAACTATCTAGTTGTCCTTCAACAGAAAAATGGATAACCAAACTATAGTACACACATACTATGGAATACTATGCAACCCTAAAGAATAATGTAGAATCTGCAAAATAATGCATAACATGAATGTACTTGGAGGGCACTATGCTGAGTGAAATAAGTCAATCACAGATGGACAAATATTGTATTAGTCCATTATTGAAAAAAGTCAAGGAAAGGTTTATATATGGAAGGAAATTTTCTTTGCTTGTTACCAAGGGTGGGAGGGTAGGGGAGGGAACACTGCCAGATAGGTAGAGACAAATATTGATTTGAGTGAAGGGAAAGGCAGGGTACCAAATGTGAGTGATCAACACAGTGGCATTGAGGAAGAGGAAGACATAGAGAGGTGCATGGGAGACAACAAAGATGAACCCTTTTGCACATAAAGTACGGAGTTGTCAGTGATGGCAAACATTGCTATATGGGTGGACAGATGCATGGACAGGCTGAATGATTCTGTATGTCTGTGCAGGGGGGAATATGCCCATGACCATGTATAGGGTTGGCAGATAATGTTTCTACAAGTGTATTGCTATGTTCTGTAAGAATTTCCAAGTATATAGTAGAGCTGACAAAGGACAAGGTTGTAATCACTTCTTGGCTACACCCAACTACCCAGAGGGAGTGAGTAGTTGGACCTGTGAGCTGGGGGTCATGGTCACAGGGGACATCAACCTCAATTGGCAGAACTTACTACCCAAAAACCTTATTCCACATCTTACTTCGGTGAGTAGTGACTGGGATCTCAAAAGCTTGCAAGCAGCCATGTAGATGCAGCAATGTGTCTCTCCTCATCCAGAACAAAGAAGAATGAAGAAAACTAAAGGCACATGGAAACAATTAGTCTAAGAGACTGGTACACCATGCTATCCTTAGCCTATACCATTATGAGACCAGGAGAACTAGATGGTGTCCTGTTACCATTGTCAGCCACTGGGAGGGGGATCTATGTAGGAGATCCTGGATAGAGTGGGAGAACAATGTGGAAAAAAACTCTAAATTATAAAAAGAAAGGGAGCAGGTTTGCTGGTCTGATAGAGCTTAGTGGAACCCCTGAGACGATGGCCCGTAGCTGCCCTTCAGGTATGGAATTGAATCCACTCCTGTGGCTTCCAGTCAAACAAAAGACAGGCATATCAGCTGAACATATGTATTAGAGAGATCAATCATGGGAGAATAGAAAGGCTGTGTATGCACAGGAAGACAGCTAGGGGACAAGAGTGCATGGGAGGGAAGGACACAGGCAAGAGGTGGCTATAGGGAGGAAGTGGGAGGAGAGATGTTGCATTGTGGGAGATTACAGTCAATGTCATGAGACAAAGTGTATTTGAACTGCTGTATGGAAGATGAATTTACTCTGTAAACTTTCATCAAATCACACACACACAGACACACACACACAAACACACACAAAGTTAAAGTAAAGATAAAATAGTCTACAGGACCCCGAGACCAGAATTAGATGATGTTCGGCTACTACTACCACTCTGACTGGAATCACAACAGAGTGTCCCTAACTGACCAGGAAAAAAAATGTAAAACAGAAAATCAAATTCATAAAAAAGATCAGACATGTAAGTCTGACAGAAACTGGAGGATCCCATGAGACTGTGGCCCTAAGACACTCTTCTGACCTGGAACTGAAGCAATTCCCTGAGTCCACCTGTCAGCCAAATAGTAGACAGCCCCCTCCCACCAAAATTAAAAAAAATAATAAAAGTTTCCAAGAGGAACATGATCCTTAGAACAATCAACTACACAAAATCAAAGAGAAGCATTTGCCTAAGAACAAAGATGAGAAGGCAGGAAGGGGTAGCAAATATGGACAAAAGGAAATGGGAATCCCAGAGCAGAAATGGGAAAGTGCTGACACATTGTAAGGAATGCAATCAAAGTCATGGCACACTTTATGTACAAATTAAATTTCTCTGTAAGCTTCCACCTAAAGCACAATAAAAAATTAAAAAAAAAAAAAGAAGGACTACAACAAAAACACATCCATTCTTAGAAAGGTTTCCTGCAATGTTCCTAGGGAAATAAATCTTCCATGGATAAGAGATTTCCTTTAGCAACTCTATCCTGGCTCCTACCACCTAGAGATAAGTTCTCATCCTCCCCAGAATTAACAAGGTGATCTGTTTGTGCTTATTATGGTGCTAGGAATAGCTTGTATCACCTTATGTGTAATTGACTTAATCCTATGGCCACCAGTCTGTGTTCCTTGAAGGCAATGTATCTCCCTGAACCATGCCTGGTGCCTCATTGGCTTCAGTCTCATTAAATGTTTCTTGTTGCCATTTTATTGTTAGTTGCTTTCAAGTTGGCTCCAGCTCATGGTGATCCCCATGCACAAATGGAAAAATTAAAAAGGTGAAAATGTAAAACGGCAGAAAAACTAGATGGAGACGGTACAACCAGAAAGGAAATAATGACATATTGACACATTGTGAAGAATATATAAGCAATGTCACTGAACAATTTGTGTAGAAAGTTTTGAATGGGAACCTGAACTGTTGTGTAAACCTTCACTGAAAGCATAATAAAATATTGATTTTTGTTTCAAAGTAAAGGTACAACAAAAATGGAGAGAGTAATTTACCAACAGATCCATCCTCTAGGGCAAAAGAAAGGATATCTTCATGTACAAAGAAAGAAATCCCCAATGGATACATGAAAATGGAGAAAGATGTGAAGGGACAAATAAGGATTAACAAGTGACTAAATCTAAATCAATAGTGATAATACGCAAGAGATATTGTGAGATTTAATATGTATAGGATTAAAAGATATGAAAATGATAGGCAGGATGGAGTAAATGGCAATAAATTGTTGTAAAATCTAAATATGTTCTGAAAAGTGATAAATAAATAATAACTTGAGGATGTATTGTAATCTCTAGGGTAATTATTAAGACAATAGCAAAATAATATATATCTAGGAAGCTATTAGAGGAATAATATTAAATATAAGAAATAGTTAACAAAAGAGAATGCAAGGAAGAAGAAAAAAAGCACAGTAAACAGAAGGGACAACAAATTGAAAACATATAGATAGATAAATAAGAAGATTCCTGTAAAGCCAAATACATCAGTAACTAAATTAAATTATGGACTAAATATGCTTGAAGAAAAAAAGTATCAGAATGAGTTACAGAAAACTAACCAAATTATATGTTGTTTACAAAGGACACACCTTAAATACAAAAATATAGAATATTTACTTATGAAAGAATGTAAAAAGATATACTGTACACTATCTCAGCCTATAGGACACTGAGATGAGAAGAACTAGATATTGCTCAGCTACCAAAGCCACCACTTGGAAAAGGATCATAATTGGAGACCCTGGATGGAGTGGGAGAAAAACTGTGAGACAAAATGCAAAAAACATAAAAAAGACAAGGATTACTGGTTGGATAGCTCAAGCCATCAAGTTGAATCCAACTCATAGCCACCACTTCTTGGGTTTCTGAGGCAGTATCACTATGGAAGTAGATTGCCCAACCTTCCTTCCGAGGAGTGGATGGTGGGTTTGAACCACCAGCCTTCTGGTTAGCAGTCAAATGCTTTAGGCACTACGCCACCAGAGTTCCTTACTGGTTGGATAGAGACTGGTCAAACCCCAGAGACTATGACCTTGAGTCACCCTGAAGGCCTGGAATTAGACTCACTCCTGTGACTCAACTGCTAGCCAAACAATCGCCAGAACTACAAGCTGAAAAACTACACCAAGGAAATGCACTCCTTAGAACAGTCAACCACAGGAGATCAGAAAGGTAGTATTTGCACAGGGAGAAAACTAGGCTGTCAGGAACACATAGGTAAGAAGGACACAGAGAAGTGGTAACCACAGAGGGGAAGTGGGAGGAGAGCTGATATTGTGGGGATTGTAATCAGTGTCACAAAACAAAATGTATATGAGCTGCTGAATGTAAAACAAATCTACTTTGTAAAATTGTTCCCAAATTACAATAAAAAGTATTTTATAAAAAAGAGAGAGAGATACTGTGCAAACACTGAACAGAAGAGAATTTTGCTATGTAAAATCAAAGCAGACTTCAAGATATAAAAATTATTAGAAATAAAGTGATACATTTCATAACAATAAAATAAATAAGCCACAAAGGTCTAACCATTCTAAATTTGTAACAAAATAACATAGCTAACCTATTAATACAACAAAAGTAAAAGCATAAACAAATGAAAAATCACAGTAGAATTTAACATAGCTCTTTTAATAATTATGCTACATAAAGTTTTAAGTAATTTAAAAATACATTCAAATAGAAATGACTGGTTTGTTGGATTGGTTAGTTAAACTTTTTTTTTTTTTTTTTTCAATGCAACAGAACTCTGATTTACTTGAGGGTAAGCATTTCATTATAATTATTTTCAAGAACATACATCTTAGTCTAGAACAGATGATCTATAAATAATGAAGTAATGAATTGATTTAGCCATATCACTTAGAACAGCTAGAAGGTAAGCTTTTAAAACCTATTTATTTTTCTTTTCATGCCCATATCCCCAGAACATAGAATAAGGGTAGGCATATGGTAGATAATAATTATCTGTTGACTACTAGATAAGACATGGAACCCCCATTGTGTTAATTGGGCTCCTAAATATGATACATTGAGTAGAGACCATAAAAAGGACACACACCTTGGTAGTATAGGGCAGAAACTGGCAAACAATGATCTGCAGACCCTATCTTGCCCACTCAATTATATAAACAAAAGTTTTATTGGAATGTAGACATACTTTTTCATTTATAAAGTATATATAGCTGGTTTCATGCTACAATGGCAAATTTGAATTGTTGTTGTTGTTAAGTGCCATTGAGTCGTTTCCGACTCATAGCAACCCCATGCACAGCAGAACGAAATACTGCCCGATCCCGCGCCAGCCCCACAATCTCTGCTATACTTGAGCCCATCATCGCAGCCAC
>NW_006921600.1:227890-243026 GCF_000298275.1 Orycteropus afer afer
GGAGGGTATCAAGGGAAAGTGTTCAGTGCAGATCAGTGAGTAAGCACAAGCCCACCCGTGCTTACCTTGCTCCCGGAGACCCAGTCCCTCTCAGGAGGGTAACAAGGGAAAGTGTTCAGTGAAGATCAGTGAGTAAGCACAAGCCCACCCGTCACAAATTTGAATAGTCACAAAAAAGAGCATATGGCCCACAAAGCCTAAATCATTTACTATTTGGTCCTTTATACAAATTGTTTGTCAACTACTTGTCTAGAAGAGTAAGTAGAGAGGAGATGCCTCTAGACTCACCCTAAAAAAGAGCTCATAAACATGTCTCACAGAGATCAAGATGATATAGAAAGAAATTAACTGTCTGCCACAACAAAGTCCAACATCCTTTATATTCAGACAATAAAATTCATATTCTTAACAAAATTTTCACAATATTCAGCAACCAAAAAAAAAGTAAAAAACTAGATATGGAATTCTACTTCAGGTAAGGCGGGGTAAGCTTTATCATTCCAATACTTCTACAGACAACAGGTATAAACTCTAGAAAAAAAAAAAATCAATAACTCAAGAGCTCTGGAAAGTAAACAAAAACAGGAAAATTTTTGAGTGAATTAAAACTTGGAGGAAGTAACAAAAAGGAAATAATTACCCTGTTTGTGCATCTTTGGCCTGAGGGTGGTGTGGGGAAATTAAAACCCTAATACCAAAAACCAAACTTACTGCCAGCAAGTTGGATCCGACTCATAGTGACCCCTCCTTGGGTTTCCGAGGCAAAATCATTATGGAAGTAGATTGCCCAACCTTCCTTCTGAGGAGTGGCTGTTGGCTTTGAACCACTGGCCTTTTGGTTAGCAGTCAAATGCCTTAGGGACTACACTACCAGAGCTCCCGAAGCTCTAATAGAAAGCCAAATATCTTTCAGGCAAAAGGAAGTAGGGTGAGCACAAAGAAACCAGTATTACCATGTAGAAAGATGGAAATCTCCAGAATGAGAAAGTCAGAGAAAAGGAACCCCAAATTGTGTATATAAACTCTATTCAGGTTTCCAGCTGACTCTTCAACCACACATGTGCAGAACAGTCTACTAAGCACTACAGATAAAACAGAGTTTTCAGTTTGAATCTAATTAACTTCACTGTCTGATAAAACAAAAAATCAACATGTTTCAAATGAATATGAGAAAATGCAGAGACTCCATAACACAGCATTCACAATATAAAGAATACAACCCAAAATCACTTGATGTAGGAAGAGCCAGAAAATAATTAACTATCAGCAAAGTCCAACTCCAAGGTGTCAAAAATATTGGAATTACTAGACAGAGTCTTTAAAGCAGTCAATGTAACATTACTCGTCAGGCTAAAGGAAAATATGTTTATAATATTTGAAAAGATGAATATGTTACTAGATAAATAGAAGGAGCTTTGATGGTGCAGTGCCTAAGGCATTTGGCTGCTAACCAGAAGGTTGGTGGTTCAAACCCACCAGCCACTCTGGGGAAGGAAGGTGGGGTAACCTACTTCTATAAATATTTACCGCCTCAGAAACCCAAAGGGGGTCGCTATGAATCAGAACCGACTCAATGGCAGTGAATTTGGTGGTTTGGGACACAAATAGAAAATATAAGAAATAAATGGACATTTAAGAACTGAAAAATAAAACATTTGAAATAATAATAATAATGACTCAGGGATTTTGGGAAAGAATAATTTCAATTCTCCCGGAGTCCAGATTTCTGGGTCCATGGAGCTGTGGTAACTGACTCAGGTTGTCTGCCTTTAGATCCTTTTGAACCTTGAGCCTTTAAGGCACTGTTTTCCTAAAATCACCTTCAAGTCAAACAACAGCCTCAAAGGCAGCTTAGTGGTGATCATTTTGCCTTTGGCATTAGGATCTTTTGGAAAATTACAATGACCTTCAGGAGACTACTCTGTCTGGATCCTGACCATAAAGCCTGTTTTCACTATCTCTTCTTTAGAGGGACTTCCCAATATCTTTGAATTGACACTCTCTGAATCAAATCATATCTATTCACAATAAATATATTTTTACACGAATTTTTGGTGTTTTTGCATTTTTTTAATGCAAATGATAGAAAAAGGGAGTCCACAGAAAAATAGATCATAGAAATTACCCAATCTGGAGGAGAGAGATGAAAATTAACTAAATAAAAATATTGACAGAGCCTTACAGACCTATAGAAAAATAGCAAAAAGTCTAACATTCAATACTCAGAAAATTGGAGTCCCAGAAAGAGGAGAAAAATAATGTAGCAGAAATAATACTTAAAAAAACAATGCAGAAATTTCTCCAAATTTGGTTTGAAACATAAATTTAAAGACGTAAGAAGTTCAGTGAACCTCAAACAAAATAAAGAAAACATGCCTAGGTACATTATAGTCAAACTGCTAAAAAATGAAAGAAAAAGAGAAAAAGAAACAGCCAAAGAAAATGACTTAATTCTTAAGGTGGAATAATTTGACTGACCATAGACTTCTCATCATAAGCAAAAGAGGCCAGAAAACAGCGAGACATTTTTAAAGCACTGAAAGAAAACACAAATCTGTGGATCCAAAATTGTATACCAAATAAAAAGACCCCTAGATGAAGGCAAATTAAAGACATTTTTACACAAAGGAAAACTAAGAGAATTTGATAGCACCTGATCTACAACACAAGACATGCTGAAGAAAGGTGTTTAGGCTGAAAAGAAATGAATGTAAAAGGAAAAGCAAATTTTTAAGAACAAACGAAAAGCACCAGAAATGGTAAAAGTTTGGAAGAAATTGTTTCCTAATTTCTTTAAAAATACTTATGAATATTTAAAAATTTTACTTATACTATTTTTAGATTGTTTATAATATATATTGATTCAATACATATAAAAATAAAGATCAAAGTTTACTGGGAGTGATGGTAAATGAACCTATATAGTTGAAAGGTTTCTATATTTTGCATTAAATTGTGTGATACTAATATGAAATATACTATGAAAAGTTAAATTTCTGTATTGCATTCCTAAAATGAATAAACAGAAAAAAAAAAAATAATGCAAAGAGTTACGGTTAAAAGCCAACAAAGTAATTAAAGTGAAATTATGAAAAAAAAAAAATTTAAACAATAATAAGGCAGGAAAGTAAGAACAGAAAAAGAAAGAAAAACAAAGGAGCCAATCATAAACAACTAATAAAATGGTAACCTGATTCCAATTATGTCAATAATTACATTAAATGTTAATAAACAGTGTATCAGTAAAAGGCAGAGATTGTCACAATGACTAAAAAAGCAAGACCAAGCTCTATACTCTTTAAATATTAGTACTTGAAACATTAAAAACACAGATAGATCAAGTACATGAATGGAAAAAAAAAAAAGATACACCATACAGTAGGCAAAAGCAGTAGGCAAAAGCTGGCTGGAGTGACTAAATTAATGTCAGATAAAGTAGACTTCAAAACAAAGTATTAATAAAATCAAAAAGAGAGATTTCAGAGTGAAATTCATAAGAAAGTCATGAAAATCATAGATGATGACGTCCTTAAAAACAGTGTCTCAAAAATCTTGACAGAATTAAAAAATAGATAATTTCAAAGTCAGAAAATCAACAGTTGATGGAATGACTCTACAACAATTCAGCAAATGCATAGCAAATATGGTAAAAATTATCAACCATTTGCCTTAAGTTAAGGAGTACTGGTGGCATAGTGCATAAGGCATTTGGTTGCTAACCAGAAGGTCAGTGGTTCAAACTCATCAGCAATTCTCCAGAAGGAAAATGGGGCAATCTACTTCCATACAGCCTGGGAAACCCAATGGGGTTGCTATAAGTTGGAATTGACTCAAAGGCAGTAAGTTTGGTTTTTGGTTTGTTTTGCCTTAATTTGTAAAACACTACATGCTGCAACTACAAAATTTCCCATTCTTTTGATTGCTTATAGTATATTCACTAAGACAGGTCATATTAGAAGAGTGAGTTGAATGAAATCAATATAGAAGATTCCACATCAAGATTCTAAGAAAATAGAAGCAAATAAATCTAAAGTATGTACAAGAGAAGGGATAATAATCAATGAAATAGTGAAAAGAGAAGTGTGGTAGTTAAGGTTGTATGTTAACTTGGCTGGGTCTGGTTTCGAATGTCTGGGCAAGTGGATGTAGTTATTCCCCATGATGAAAGTGATAATCAACTCCATGGTAGAATCTACTGGAGCAGCTGAGTAGTTGCTTTAGGGATGTGGTCTGCTTCCAGTGTATAAGAAGACAGCTTTAAGAAAGGTCTCTGTGATTTGGCACATCTGGATCCTGCATTTGGCCAAGTCTTCATCTAAATGGCTTGTCATGTTGTCTGCCAATCTGGGAACTGTTAATGGACTTGAATAAGTGGCCTGCCATATGCTTTGGCTTGACAGTCTTTGGACTGTGCCATTTTACTTGTCAAACTCGGGTTTGTCAGAGTCAGCAGCCAACAGCTGCCTGAGTTAAGAGATGCCTCCAGCTTCAATGGGCCAGAAGCAAGAGGCAGAGCTGAATCTGAAGTCTGAGGAGCTTTCATCCAGCCCTTAGAGCTGGTACTTTGAACTTGGACTTCTAGCCTCCAAAACTGTAAGAGAGTAAATCTCTGTCTATTAAAGCCATCCACTTATGGTATTTTCTGTTAGATGAACAAAACAAGAAACAATATGGAACTGAGCAAAGCCAAAGATACTTCTTTGAAAATACTTTTTAAATAGTAAACTCTTAGCTAAACAAATCAAGAAAAAAAGAAAGAGAACATAAATCACTGATATTAAGAGAAAAAGTATTTATTCCCCTGATGAAAAGAGCTTACAAACATCAGAATATAAGAATATACAATAAACAAGTTTATGACAACAGAATCAGCAACTTAGATGAATTTACCACACACACACACACACACAAACACTACACACACCTACATATATGCCACACACATATATACACACAGTAAAACCTGCAAAAGCCATAACCTGTGTAAGGCAGAAACGTGTCAGATAAGGAAAACTCAAATATTTTCCACTAAAGACAGGACAATTGAAAAGTGGTTGCTGAAACTTGTCAAAGGCGGAAAACTAGCAAGACCTGGAAAAACAAGGTAGTCTCATTGTGTTCTGGCTGTCAATGGTTTCACTGTACACATATACACATGCACACACATACAAACACACATACTGTGTGTAAACTGGCAGCAAACAATTGTAAAACAAACTTAAAAAGCCATAGCACTTACAGTAATGATAAAAAAATAAATACTTAGATATAAGTCCATAAAAGACATGAAAGACCTGTTCATTGAAAACTACAGGACATTGCTAATAGAAATTCCAGATGCCATTGAGTCAATTCTAACTCTTGTCAACCCCATGTGTATCAGAGTCGCATTGGGCTCCACAGGATTTTCAATGGCTGAATTTTCAGAATTAGATCATAGATCACCAGGCCTTTCAAGTCATCTCTGGGTAGATTCCAGGCTTCACCCTTTTAATAAACAGCCAAAAGCATTAACTGTTTGCACTATCCATGAACTCCTGATAGAAATTAAAGACATAAATAAATGGAGAGATACAATGAATGTTGGAAAGGTGTTAATTCTTCCCAAATTCATTTATAAACTCAAAGCAATCACAGTAAAAATTTCCACAGTTACTTTTGTATATAACTTAGCAACCTGATGATAAAATTTATGTGCAAAGGATCTAGAATAGCCAAACAATTTCTCAAAAGGAGGACAAAGTTTTAATACTCATTATTACCTTATTTCAGGACTTACTATAAAGTTATACCACTCAAGAGAGTGTGGTATTGACAAAGAAATATTCATATGCATTAATGGAACACAGTGAAGAGTCCAGGAATATACTCACATACATTAAGTCAAGTGACTTTCAATAAAGTCCCTAGGGTAATTCATTTGGGAAAGAAGCTGGAATAACTGAACACATAAATGCAAAAAACAATACAATACAAAACCCCTACTTTATGTCATACACAAAATTAACTCAAAAATGAATCATGGACCTAAAGTAAAAGTTAAACTTGTAAAACTACAGAAGAAAATTTTTGCAATCTAGGGGTAGGCAAAGATTTCTTAGATAGGATACAAAAAAAAAAAGCACAAACCATAAAAGAAAAAAAATGAAGAAATTGAACTTTATCAAAATTAAAATTAAATTATTCTTTGAAAACACTGTTAAACATATGTATATGTGTGTGTGTGTGTGTGTGTGTGTGCATATTCCGACAAAGAACCTCTATTGAGGACATATAAAGAACTCTAAAACTTCAATAGTAAGAAAACAAAGAGCTCAATTTTCAAAAGAGAAAAAATATTTGAACAGACATTTCAAGATACATCAGAGTTCAATAAACACATGAAATGATGCTCATCAGGAAAATGTAAATGAAAACTGCATGAGGTATCACTACATACTCACTATAATGACTAAAATTTTTAAAAACTGACATGTTTTGCCAAGGATGTGAAGCAACTAGAATGCTCATGCATTGCTGATGAACACGTAAAATGCTACAAGCACTTTGAAAGGAGTTTGATAGTTTCTTATAAAATGAAACATATACTCATCAATTCTACTTCTAGGTTTATACCAGGGAAATGAAATGAACAAATGTACTTGAATGTGTACATCATAGTTTTATTAATAATACTCAAAACCTGGAAACAAACCAAATGTTCATTAAGTGAGTGGATATTACACACTGTGGTATACTCATACCATGGAACACTAACCAGCAATTAAAAAAAATAAATTATTGATATACACCACAACATGAAGTTCATAAACATTGTGCTGTGAGAAAGAAGTCAGACACAAAGAGTACTTAGTGTGTGATTCCATTAATATGAATTTCAAAAAAATTAACACAAAACTAGGATTTCAATAGGACCAGTGGTTGCCTATTCAGTATTAATTAGCATTTTCAGTATTGACTGAAAAGGAGTAGGAGGAAACTTTATAGGGAAATGGAAATATTCTTTATCTTCATTGGGCTGGAGGTTACACTCATGCATAACGGTTTAAACTCATCAATAAAGTTGATTATTTATTTATTTATTTAAAATTCTGATTGTTTCTTAATTCAAACTGGTGCTCTCTCAAATCAAGTAGACTTGCCTGCACTTTTTTTTTTTCTTTTTTTGCATTAGCTTATAAGAACTAACTAATAAATCAAAAGGAGCTCTGGTAGCGTAGTGCCTAAGGCACTTGACTGCTAACCAGAAGGCTGGCGGTTTAAACCCACCAGCCACTCCTCAGAAGAAAGATTGGGCAAAGTACTTCCATAGTGATACTGCCTCGGAAACTCAAGGTGGGGTTGCTATGTGTCAGGTCTGACTCAATGGCAAATAATAACAACACAATAAATGAAAAACTATTTACTCAGTTCTTATGTCTCAGGAACTACTTTAAGCCCTGGATATATTTACTGAATAAGACATGCAAAAATCCCTTCTCTTGGAGAGGGTATAATAGGTTGGGTAATCAATTTCCTTAGTGATATCACCTCCGAAACCCGAGGAGGTTTCTCTGTAAGTCGGATCTGACTCTACGGCAGTGAGTTTGGTTTTTCTGTTTTATCAAGGGAAGAGTTTTCATATACATAGGTGTCTTAATATGGCAATACTTTTTTGTTACAGGTGCAGATGATCACAGTAAGATCCAGTTCATGAGCAATTGCTATTTAGACTCAGAATGAGTTTTTAAGTGCCTCAATTTCCCTAGTGCAACTGTGTCAGACTGATATAAAGATATAAAATGGCAGCAAATAGAGTTTGTCCTGCCATGTGATCACACTCAAACCATACATTGTCCCCCACCTCTCCACTGCAGGAGACTCAGGGAGATTGTGTTATTCTATAATAAATTGTCCTCTCTCCAAGTGGCTTAAACGGTAGATAAAGAAGGGACCTCTGACCCTTCAGATAGCCTCTGCATCCTTGAGGTGCCACAACTTGTTTGGCACAGGTCTTGTTTGCTAATCACAGTTCAGACTGTTTTTTTTCCTGCAGCTGATAGGACTTTGTGTCAGTTCTCACTAGTACCCTTGTTCCCAAGGCCTGACTCCAGCTCCCATGTGCTTCATGGCTTGGGTGGTCTACTTGGTGGCATTCTGTCAGTCACCTCTCACTTGTCCTATGTCCATTCTGAGAACACATCCTTTAGGTAGCATGTTCAACTATCTTCTGTGCCCCTTGAAGGGAACTTCTGGATTCCCTTTATTCCTTGCCTAGACCTGAGGGAAACTGGAGCTCAGCATCAAGCCCAACCACCTAGCAATTTCTTTCAGAAATTTCTCTCCCAGAGCCATGCCAGTTATAAAACTCTCTGAGACGTGTACATCTTATTAGTTAGCTCAGAGAGAAGCCTCCTGCTAAACTAAAGTTTCTGTCTTTCAAAGTCTTTATAATCCAAGGTTAGACCACAGGAAGGGACAAAAACAAGGATATGAGTGCTTATGGAAAAAAAATTAAATTTCCAAGAAGGAAATAAAAAATACATCAAGAGATAATGTTGAGTTTTTGTCTCCTTTCCTCTTCAAAACAAACAAATAAACAAACAAACCTGTTACCATCAAGTCGATTCTAACTCATAGCTACCCCATTCGGTTGCCCAGGTGGTAAATCTTTATAGAAGTAGTTTGCTTAGTCTTCCCTCTACGGAGTGGCTGGTGGGTTTGAACTGCCAACCTTCTGGCTAGCAGTCAAAGCGCTGAGCCACCAGAGTTCCTTTCCTTTCCTTTACTTCCCCACAAATCATAAATAAACAGAAAGAAATAGAGAGACTGAGAGAAAGCAGAGTGCAGTGTCTGAAAGTTAATTTATCATATTGAACAGAACAAAAGAATCTCTTCTAAAACTTCCACTTGGTAATACATGTTTTTTCAGACACAGTGTTTATTTTTGAGGCAGTGTTATGTTCCAAGAATTATACTAGGTGCTTTCCCACACATCATCACTTAGCAATCCATTGAGGTAAGAATTATCTTCCCCATACTAAGGATGAGGAAACCAAGACTCATGGATATTAAATAACTTGCCCAGAGCCACCAAACTGAGTAATTGACAAGATCAGATTTGAATGTCTGTCCTTTGACTCTAAAGGACAATTGCCTCAAACTTCTCTTGTACCATAATTCTCAGTGATTTACTCAAGATAAAATGTTTATGGTCTTTCATGGGGCAGAGACATTGTGTAATTAATAGCGTATTATATTTTAGCCTTTGCTTACAGAACACCAAAGCAATGTGGTGCTTATTGAAAGGGAAATGCCAGATTTATCATAGAGGCAAAATTCTTAAGGTCAGGACTTTATTTATCATGTAAATGGGGCTGTCAGTCCCTTGTAAGTGGCCTTTCAAGACCTGGCCTCAATTAAACTTCCTGGCTCAATGCACTCTCCTTTAACAGGCTACAGTTAGGAAGCCTCCCTCAATAATCTGTAACTAAACCAAGAAGCAAACCAAACCAGTTGCCCTGGAGTCAATTCCAACTCATGGCGACCCTATGTGGGTTTCGATTGCCAGGACTTTCTTTTGAGGCTCTTCTGGGGCGGGTTTGAAGCCCCAGAGTTTCAGTTAGTAGCACAGTGCTTAACAATTTTCATTGCCCAGGGACTCCATCATCTGTGATGAAGACGGCTGAATCCTTACACAAGCAGTGGTGGCAGAAAATGACTCTTTTCTCCTTCCTTCCCTGCAAGTACCCAGCTTATGGAAGCACGAGATGTGAAAGGCTATACAGTGCTCAGCTCTCCACCCTGACCTCTGAAATGAATTTGGGGACTGGTAGTTTCTTGGACTGACTTCCTAGACCAAAAAGAAAATTGGCACTCATGCACAGAAGCCTCCTTCCACCTTAGGAAGTTTTTGTCAACTTAAAGCGTGGCTTGAATTGAGAGAAGAAGCAAGTGGATGTATCAGAGATCTCATAATATTTTTATTTCTCTGGAAATACAATCTGTTTATGATATGTAAGTCATTGTTTGGTTTTGAATCTCAAACATGTTTTCAGAAACAACTTGAAATACTTTGTGGCTGACTCCTTGAAGAATGCTTACTAGAAGCAGATCTATCTTAGATGTGTTGCTTTTTTTTCAATTGACACAGCAGTTGCAACATTTGGCTCAAACACAGAAATGATGGTGAGGATAGTGCAGGATAAGGCAGTGTTTTGTTCTGTTGTATATGGGGTTGCTTTGAGGGTTGGAACCAACTAGATGGCACCTAACAACAGCAAAGGAGCTCTGGTATCATAGTGCCTAAGGCATTTGACTGCTAACCAGAAGGTTGGCTGTTCAAAACCATCACCCACTCCATGGAGGAAAGACTGGGTAATCTACTTCCATAAAGATTTATGGCCTCGGTAACCCAAAGGGGGTCCCTATGAGTCGGAATCAACTCAATGGCAATAAGTTTTTTGAGTTTTGGTTACCATTGTGAAGATGTCAATGTTTTTCAGGTATTCAGTTAATCTCATCATTCTGTGATTATTTTCATTTTGTTCTTGCTTGTACTGTACTTGTTTGTTCTCTTTCTTTTTTCTTGGTACCAAGTTTATAGAGATTTAATTTACATAAATAAAATGTACACTGTTTAAGTGTACACACTGATAACATTTATAGAATTGTCTATAAAGCTTTGTGACCACCCCTCTCCAACAAGACATATTTACATATGTTTACATATATTTACATCATGCCCCATTGCCAAAACTCTGAATTAGATGATGCCCAGTGACCACTGCTGACTACTCTGATAGGAATCCCAACATGAGGACCTAGATAGAGTGGGAGAAAAATGTGGAACAAAACTCAAAATGATTGAAAAATAAATAAACAAAACCTGGCTTACTAGTCAGGTGGAGATTGGTGGAACCCCCAAGATTATGGCCCTTAGATACTCTTCAAGTCAGAAACTCAGCTCAACCCCTGTGGCTCAACTTTCAGCCAATAGAAAGATAAAAACAAACCAAACTCACTGCCTTCGAGTCAGATCTGACTCATAGCAACCTCTCCTTGGGTTTCCAAGGCCATATCACTACAGAAGTAGATTGGCCAATCTTCCTTCGAAGGAGTGGCTGGTGGGTTTCAACGACCAGCCTTCTGGTTGGGAACTGTGGTGGTGTAGTGCCTAAGGCATTTGACTGCTGACCAAAAGACTGGTGGTTCAAACCCACCAGCCATTCCTCAGAAGGAAAATTGGGCAATCTACTTCTGTAGTGATATGATGTTGGAAACCCAAAGAAGGGTCTTTATTATTTGGATCCAACTTGATGGCAGTGACAAATGCTTTAGGCACTACACCACCAGGGCTGCCGTACCCACCTAGTATTACTATTCGCATGAATAGTAATACTAGGACAGTATGCACTTATTAAGGAGCTCTGGTCATGTAATGGATAAGTCATTTGGCTGCTAAGCAGAAGGTCAGGGGCTCAAATCCACCAGTTGCTCCATGGGAAGAAGAGGAGATAATCTACTTCCACAAAGATTTACAGCCTTGGAAACCCAATGGGGGCCACTATGAGTTGGAATTGACTTGATGGCAGTGTGTTTGGTTTTCATTGTTATTATTATTATGCACCCATTAGAGCAATCAACCACGTGAGACCAAGAGTACAGTATTTCCCCAGGGATAGAGGAAGGCAAGAGGAAGGGGATGGGAAAGAAGGGCTAAGGCAAGGAATGGGCACTGAGAGAAATAGGGAAGAATGCTGTTGCATTGTGGGATTGCAGTGAATGCCACAGAACGGAATGTGTATGGATTGTTGAATAGAAAACCTATTTGCTCTGTAAATTTTCATCCAAATAACAATTTAAATTTTTTTTTTTTTTTTTTTGTATGTTCATCTTGTTCCTTTGTGTTGCAGTGAAGTACTTGGTATGGCTTTTCTTGCCTGGATGAGACCATGCAAATAAGCTATGTAGAAGTCTGATGTTGGGATTGGTTAGTTTTGTTGCTCTGCCAGGCTTAAAATGAGACTTCTTAGAGGCAGAGGTTGTCAAAGAATTCACGTTGCTTGGTTCTACAATCGATGCCAACAGAAGCAGCAGTCAGGACATTAGATGACGGGTAGCATTGGGAAAGTCAACTGCGAAGGAACTGTTTCAAGTGCTGAGGAGCAAGGATATCTCCCTGAGGACTAAGGTGCACCTGACACAAGCCATGATATTTCCAATCGCCTCGTATGCATGTGAGAGCTGGACAATGAATAAGGAAGACCGAAGAAGAGTTGATGCTTTTGAGTTGTGGTGCTGGCAAAGAATGCTGAAAGTACCATGGAGTGCTAAAAGAACTAACAACTCTTTCCTGGAGGAAGTGCAGCCAGAATGCTCCTTGGAAGCAAGAATGGCCAGACTTGGTCTCACCTATTTTGGTCATGTTGTCAGAAGGGACCATTCCCTGGAGAAGGATGTCATGCTTAGTAGGGTGGAGGGTGACGAAAGAGGGGGAGGCCTTCAACGAGATGGATTGGCATGGTGGCTGCGATGATGGGCTCAAGTATAGCAGGGATTGTGGGGCTGGTGCAGGATCAGGCAGTGTTTCTTTCTGCTGTGCATGGGGTCGCTGTGAGTTGGAAATGACTCGACGGCACGTAACAGCAACAACAACAGAGGCAGAGGGGGAAATCTTACTGCCATCAAGAGAGAAGAGCTGGAGGTAAAGTAGAGTGTGTCCTTGGACCTGAGATCCCTGCATTGTGCCTCCTTGGCAGAGACACCCCAACAGAAAGAGATGTTCCAGGATAGAGAGAAGCCCCAGCGGAGAGACAACCTGGCAGAGAGATGATCACAGTGGAACCAAGAGGCACGAGACAGAGTGGCGGGCTTACCTGGCCCATGGAGCAAGAAAGCTGAATGCTTTGGCAGGAGGCTTGCTGACAGAATGAGGTGCACCTAGGTGTACCTATCAGCAGAGCTAAAAGAGCTTTACAACACCTGCCCAAGCAGGGCAGAGACTAGGTCAAGAGGCCAAGGGCCAGAGAGGCATCTCTGAGAGCACAGCAGGGAGGAGACTGCTCTGATTGAAGAATTGTATCCGGAGTGAATTCCTAAACCTGAATTTTAGCCTGTTACTTCCCTAACAAACCCCATAATTGCTATTTTCTGTGAGTTATGTATGGGCACTGCAACAAATTATCGAACCCAGCAGAGAAGTAATGAGTGCCATGGGAGGGATGGTTTGTGTCAGGGTGGCAGTATGTCCAGCCTCTGGGAATAAGACTTGGGTTGCTGATGGTGATTATGTCTTCATCTTATGAAGTTACAGGAGGTCAGAAGATGTTGCCTCCATGCCTTTTTTGCAGCCCTGCTTCTTTGCTGAAGTCTTCAACTAGTTCTGGTAGTTTTCTTGTCGGGTCTTTGGGATTTTCTATGTACAGGATCATATCATCTGCAAACAGAGATAGTTTTACTTCTTTGCCAATTTGAATGCCTTTTATTTCCTTTTCTTATTTTATTGATCTGGCTAGGACTTCCAATACTGAATAGGAGCAGTGACAAAGGGCATTCTTGTCTGGTTTCCATTTGCAAGGGAGATGTTTTCAGTCGGCCCCCCCCCCCCATTGAGAATAAGGTTGACCATCAGTTTTGTGTGCATGCCCTTAATTATGTTGAGGATTTTGCCTTCAATTCCTGTATTGCTAAATGTTTTCATCAAGAACGGGTGTTGGATCTTGTCAAATGAGTTTTCTGCGTCAACTGGTATGATCATGTCTTTTTCCCCCCTCTTGTTTCATTTATATGGTTTATTACATTGATTATTTTTCTAATGTTAAACTATTCTTGCATATCCAGTATGCATACTTAGTCATGATGTATTAATTTTTTGATATGTTGTTGGATTCTATTGGCTAGTATTTTGTTGAGAATGTTTATGTTGATGTTTGTAGGGATATTCATCTGCAATTCTCTTTTTAAATGATGTCTTTTACTGGTTTTGGTATTAGGATTATGCTTGCTTCATAGTTTAGTAGTATTCATCCTCTTCTATGATCTGGAATAGTTTGAGTAGCATTGGTGTCAGTTCTTTTTTTATCAGTGAAGCCATCTTGGCTAGTTTTTTTTTTTTTTTTTTTTTTTTTTTTTTCCTTTTTATTGGGAATATTTTAATGATTTGTTCAATTTCTTCTTTTGTTATGGGTCTTCAAATTTTCTATCTCAGGCTGTGTTTGAGCAGGTAGTATATTTCTCAAAATGTGTCCATTTCTTCTAGGTTTTCAAATTTGGTGTAGTACAGTTCTTCATAATATTCTGTTATTACTCTTTTCAGTTCAGTAGGTTCTGTTGTGACATCATCTATATCATTTCTAATTCATGTTATTTGCATCTTCTCCTTTTCCTTTGTAAAATTTGCCAGTGGTTTGTCAATTTTATTAAGCTTTTCAAAGAACCAACTTCTAGTCTTGTTGATTCTTTCTACTGTTTAATGTTTCATTTACTTCTGCTCAAAACAGTATTATTTCCTGTCTTCAGGTGACTGTAGAGTTTTTTTGCTGTTGTTTTTTTAACTGTTGGAGATGTTGAGTTAAGGTGTAGATTTTGATTCTTTCTTCTTTTTTGATGTGTGCATTTATTGCTATAAATTTCTTCTGTGCATTGCTTTTACTGTGTCCCAAAGATTTTTGTATGTTGTGTTTTTATTCTCATTTGATTCAAAGAATTTTTTAATTTCTTCTGTTACCCAGTAGTGTTTATAGAGGTGTTAGTCAATTTCCATGTATTTGACTTTTTTCGTATCCCTGTTGTTTATTTCTAATTTTATAGCATTGTGATCTGAGAAGATATTTTGTAGTATTTTGATGTTTTTAAATTTACTGAAGCTTGCTTTGTGGTCTAATATATGGTGTAGTAAAGTTTTTGTGTCATGTGTCATGTTGGCTGGGCCTGGTTGCGTGTCTGGGAAGCTGGAGGTAGTATTCCCCATGAATAATACTGGTAATATTAATATAATAACAATAATAATAATAATAATATATGTTGTTGTTGTTGTTGTTGTTGTTGTTGTTTGCCGTCCAGTCGGCCCCCACTCATAGTGACCCCTCCTTGGGTTTCCGAGGCAGTATCACTATGGAAGTAGATTGCCCAACCTTCCTTCCAAGGAGTGGCTGAT
>NW_006921600.1:243126-274002 GCF_000298275.1 Orycteropus afer afer
ATCATAATGGAGGTAGTATTCCCCATGAATAATACTGGTAATCAACTCCATGGTGGAATCTACTGTGAGCAGCTGAGCAGCTGCTTTAGGGATGTGGTCTGCTTGCCATATATAAGGAGAAGCCTTGGAGAACAGTCTCTAGTTTTATGGTGCTCTTGAACCCTGCATTTAGCTGTGTTGCTGTTCAGAAGCCTGCCATGTTCTTCTGACCTGGGGACTTTCAATGGATTTGAATTAATGGCCTGCCGTGTGGCTTGGTAACATTGGAACTGTGCCTTTTTACTTGTCAAACTTGGGCTTGTTAGCCTCAGCAGCCAGCAGCTGTCTGAGTGAAGAAAAGCTTCCAGCTTCAGTGGGCTGGGAGCAGGAGGCAGAGCTGAAGCCCAAGGTTGAGGAGCTTTCACCCAGGCCCTAAAGCCTGGCACTTTTAACTCAGATTTAAAGCCTCCAAACTATAAGAGAATAAACTCCTATTTGTTAAAGCCATCCCATTTGTGGTATATTCTTGTCAGGGCAGCACCAGATAACTGAAACATGTGGTCTATTCTGAAGAAAATTCCATATGCACTGGAAAAGAATATATTGTGGTGTTGTTGGGTAGAGTGTTCTGTATACATCTGTGAAGTCTAGTTGATTGATTGTGTTTAGATCCTCTGTATCCTTGTTGAATTTATTTCTAATAGTTTTTCTGTCCTTCATTAAAAGTGGTGTATTGAAGGCTCCTATTTTCAATTCTGTTAAAGTTTGATTTGTGCATTTTGGAGCTTTTTCATTGAATATGTAGATATTTATTATGATTCTGTCCTCTTGTCCTATTGACACTTCCATCATATAATGCCTTTCTTCGTCCCTTTTTGCTGGTCTTTGCCTTAAAGTCTATTGTATCAGGAATTAATATTGTTTCTGCCCTATTTTGGTTGCCATTTACTTGATATAAGTTTTTTCATCCTTTGATTTTTAGCTTATTTTTGTCTGTATCTATGGTATGTCTCTTGTAGACAACATATTGATGGGTCTTATTTTCTTATCCAGTCTGCTACTCTCTGTTTTTTGACTGGTGCAGTTAATCTATTTACATTCAGTATAGTTATCAATAGATATGAATTTACTGTTGCCATTTTGCTGGGGGGGGGTTGTGCATGTGTGTGTTGTGTTGATGTTTTTTTGTGCAATATATTTTTCTGTGCTGAGCTCATTTTGGTTATACATTTTCTTTTCATTTCTTTCATTGCTATTGTTTAAGTGTTTGCTGAGACATTATCATTTTCTCCTTTTTTATTTTTGTGATAAGGTTTATTAATTTTCTTTGAGATTACCCTGTAATTTATTATTATCTTTCCAAATTTAAAGCAGTCCATTCTATCTTTATATCCTCTTAACTTCTCTCCATTTGGAAGCTCTGTAACTACATCATTGATTCTCTCTTTTTGCATTGTAGTTATCTTCATTTAGAAATTGATAGCTCTGATTCCCTACTTCAGTTTTGTAGGTTTATTTTACTTTTGATATTTCTATGTCTGAGTTGATTTCTACATGATGTTGTCATACATATTAATTTCTGGTTGCTGTCTACCATTGCTGGTTCTCTGTCCAGAGGATTCCCTTTAGCATTTCTTATAAGATTGGTCTGTTTTTTGCAAAGTTTCTTATTTTCAGTTTATTTGGAATATCCTAATTGCACCATCGTACCTGAGAGATAATTTTGCTGTATATATAATTGTTGGTCAGCAATTTTCTTTTTCTTTTAGGATTTTTTATGCGTCTTCCAATTGACTTCTTGCCTGCATAGTTTCTGCCAAGAAATCAGAGTTTAATCTTATTGGTTCTCCTTTGTAGGTGACTTTTCATTTTTCCCAAGGTGCTTTCAGAATTCTTTCTTTGTGTTTGGTTTTGGAAAGTTTGGTTATGATATGTCTTTTTTCATCATTCATGATTTTAGGGAAGTTTTCTTCCAATAAATCTTCAACAATTTTCTCAGTATTCTTTATTTTATTTATTTATTTATTTTGTAACTTTCTATTCTGGAATTTCTATCACATGTAAGTTTTCCTCCTGATGGTGTCCCAAGTGATTCTTAGGCTTTCTTCATGTTTTTGTCTTTATTTGTTCTGATTGCTCCTACATCAGATTAGCGTTGAAAGAATTGTCTGTTTTCAATTTGCTAATTCTGTGTTCCATTGATTCAACTCTACTCCTTTGTCCTTCTAATGTGTTACTTATTTGTGAAGTTTTAGTTTTCTTCTTCTGAATTTCTATTTGCTGTTTTTGTACAGTTTCTAATTTTCTATTGATTTTGTCAATTTGTTCATATATATATATATATATATATGTATTTTAATTATTCCAGAGTTTTGTCTGTGTTTCCCTTCATTTTGTCTGTGGTTTCCTCAAAATTTCTCTCAATCCATTAGAGGTACCTAAATATAATTCTTTTGAACTCCTTATTAAGTAATTCCACTAGCATTTCTTCCTCCAGAAGATTTTCTCACCCTATATTTTGATTACTTGTTTGAACCATCTTGTCTTGTTTTTTTTATGTGTGTGTACGATTTGAAGTTGTTTGTTATCTCAGAGACATTGTAGTGTTATTTTGTTAATGTGTTGATTGTATGCTGGTTTGTTTCACCCTGATTTTTTTTTATTTTGTTCTGTTTCAATATATCCAGGCAATAATTCAAAATGGCTGTGCTGTGTCATGCCAATCGACAGTTCACTGCTTCTTGTTCTCTGCTTTCATTCAGTCTTTTCCTCTCATTAGTGTTTGTTGTCCTTCTTTAGCCTTTCTTTTGAAGCTCTGGAATCCAGGATTTTTGTAGTCATTCCCCCCCTTTTTTGAGTCTTTATTGTAGAGGGTCTGAATAGTGTGTCATCTTACTCTGCCATCATGGAACCTCTCTCCATAAATGTGTTACTTAAGTCTTCTCTAGAAATCAGATTCTGAGAAATCTAAATCATAGTGATTAAGTATTAAAGAAATACATTATTAAGGGAACCAGTGGATACTCCACCAATAAAATAGAAACTCCTTTCTTAAAGAAAGAAAATCATATTTCACCTAATTCTTCTTATTTGTAAATATTAATTTACTTTATATATTGGACCATCTTAAAGTGAGAATGTCACGGATTGTGGGCTGGTATCAAATGGAAAGCTATACTAAAACTCCTCTAGGGGTTTTTTGTCATGCTCCATTATGAAGAAATAATGTAGATGACTTTGACTTGGCTAACAACATGGAGATAGAAAACAAGCCCAAGACCAGAGTTGAACATTCATTCCTATGGGACAGGAGAAGGTACAAGTGTTTAACACATATCCTGAAACCTGGCAATGTTTTTTACTTACAAGTCCTTTTTTCTTTGCTGAAAGGATGCAATTTCACCCTGGATTGGGTAAAGAGAAAAGGTCAAGTCAAAATTTTTTTCTCTGGTGTAAAAGTGTAGCTTCCAGAAATCCCAACCGGAGCAGCCCCTATGACGCCAAGGTCAAAACCCACAACTCCAGAGATTACTGTTCAAGCAAAGCCAGCTGAGAGTGGGTGTTTTCTTAGGGGTCAAGTTCACTTTCCTAAAGTTGTTTGGAATTTAAAAGTAAAGACATAGATAATATTGGGGATATTGAGACTCTCATGGAGTCAAATTAAACTTCTCAAGTCAAGTTTAATCCAATTACAGCATTTGAAATGGATCTAAGAGATTTTTGCAACCCTCCCACCTCCTTTTCCTCTTAAACATCTCAGAAGGCCAGAAGGTTCAAGAATATCATCCAGGAATGAAGATTTCAGTCTCTAACTTCTCCAGACTATAACATAAAGAATGACTCCTTGTTTTTTGTCCCACCTGCCCAATTTTTATATCTCCCTTCAGATTGTTGCTTTCTTCCTGGTTATTAAGTAAACAAACATGATACTTAATTACATGGCCAGGTCAGTTTGACAGCATCATCTGCAAATGGCTTGCATTATGCTCCAAATCTGCCAACTGGGATTTGGAACATATTCTTCTACAGGATTTCTCCTATGCCAGATCTGGCCTGAAGTAAAGAAACCAGGTCAACTGTGTGAGTGCTGTTTCTGCTCAGATTTTCTTCTTCTCTGGAAAATGTAGACAATTGGAGGCATCATTCCCCATTGGCCTGATGCAGGAAATTATGACTGTCAATGATTGAATGAAATCACGGACAATGTCTGAACTGGGATTAACCCATATTAATGCATGGTAGACAAACATGGTCCAAATTCAATAGCGCTGCAATTTATGAAATGAAAGGGCCACTGGGGAGGAGGAAGAGTGAGGGATCTAGGAATCTGAGCAGTGTTTGAACTTTTCCCTTTAACAAGGATCTGTTTTTCTAAAAACCCAACTCCCTCAAATTAATTGGGTCATTGTTCCTAGGGAGTTTTATTCCTCTTTGGGGAGAATTTCCAACATGCAGCCTTACTTCTTTTCATTCCTAATTGTGATGCCTCCTGCTAATTGAAAACTAGGCCTTGTGGTTTTCAGAACACTAATTTGTGATGGCAAAACCTTTACCCATCATAAATTAATACATTGTTCAACAAAGATGTAAAATAATTAATTGCCTATTTGGCAGATAAGTTCCGCATCTGCAGGATCTGTTTTATAAGAAATTTTATTGATGAAAATGTGTCTAAAGCTTTAGCAATGCACTTGGCTTTAGCATTTGGCAGCAAGGAGACAAAATCATGACGCCAGAAACCTCCCCAAGGCATGAGGCAAAGTACAACTTTGCATCTATATTCCTGCTGTAGGTCATTAGGGGTCTCCTTTTACAGACAATTGGCAAAATGTTTCAGTGGCTGTTTTATGATCCGTTTTGATTTTCTATATGAGCAAATTTCACATTTCGGCTGTAAGACATCTCTGCGTTTTACCGTATTGCCCTTAAACGATTTTTCAAGAAGTTACATTAACTCTTCAAATTGACAAGAATAAATTGAGGCACCATAAATTTTTATAGTTAAAGCCATAGGCATCATATGCTAATTTGTTATGCTGCTGGGAAAGGAGGTGTTTGGCGTGTGTGAGTGTGTGTATGTGTTTAGATGCAGAAAAAAGTAGATGCTAAAATTCATCAGTAGCAAATTCAATGGACTGTCATTGAAGCTATGAGACCTTTAGAAGATTAATCAGGATTTATGTGACACCAAAACAATGCCAATACAGCCAATCTCTCAGAAGCAAATACTTGTAATAGATTGGAAAAAAAAAAAAAAAAAACTCACTGCTTTCCAGTCGGATCTGACTCATAGCAACCCCTCCTTGGGTGTCCAGGAAGTATCTCTACAGAAATAGATTGCCCTATCTTCCTTCCCAGGAGTGGCTGGTGGGTTTGAACCGCCAGGCTTCTGGTTAGCAGTCAAATGCTTTAGGCACTATGCCACCAGAGCTCCTTGTAATAGATTAGTGATTGATAAAGAGTCCATCTGGTATTTAAGTTGTCACTGGATAAATGGACACAGACTGGCTTCTTTGTAAACTTCTGTCTTATGTACAAAGCTGGCTCACAGAGACACCATGAAGGGCTTGTTTATGGAATGTGTACGTTCAAGAACCATTCCATTCTGTTTCAAACAAAGCATCAATAGAAGCAAAAGCAGGAAAGGCAGTGATTTTTCATTGAATGTGGGCCATTTTCTGTAACGAGGTGTGTTTGTAATAAATGCTTCCAGATTAAAATGCCTATTTTCATATAGTGGTAGAATTCTCACCTTCCATGAAGGAGATACAGATTCACTTCCCCACCAATGCACCACATGTGTAGCCATTACCTGTATGTGACAGGAGGCGTGCACATTGCCATAATGCTGAAAAGGTTTCAGTGGAGCTTCCAGACTGAGATGGACAAGGAGGAAAGGGCTGGTGATTTATTGCCAAAAATCAGCTGATAAAAACCCTATAAATCATCACAGTTGAATCAGAAACCCATCCTGTAGATGGTGCAGGACTGGCAGCATTTCATTGCAATCCGCATGGGGTAGCCATGAGTCAGAACTGACTCCACAGAAGCTAACAACAACTAATTTTGAAATTCAAAGGTACTCACTGAAATCGGCCTGGGTAGGGGAAAAATTGCTGCTTGCTGGAAAGGAGCAGCATATTCTAACGCTGTAAACAAGGAGACTGCCCATTTGTGAGTAAGATGTCAATTATATTATAACTAACACCAGAAGAGTAATTAAGAAAAATTGACTGTCAGGCATTTTATCGAAATTATTCTCTTCCTAATGCAGTAGAGTTCTGGACAAATTACCAAAATAGCCCGTCTTTTTAAGATTCATGACTTGGCTTCAAGAAGTTATCCTGAGACTAAAGTTGGTATATGAGGTTTCAGGCCGAAGCAACTTATTTAGAAATTTTGATAAACAATGACTTTTAAAAATATCCCAAAAAATAGTCTGGCTAGTAACATCTGGACTCTTAGCCATCAAAGATACAACTATTTATCTCTGCTCATCTATAGCAAAAGAGAAAGAAGAAAACCAAATACTCAAGATGAAACTACTCTACAGGACAAATTGACTACATGAAGACAACCTCATCTAACCTGAGATCAGAAAAACTAGATAGTTCTGAGCTACCATGACTGACCCATTCCGATCAACAACACAATAGATGGTTCCAAATGCAATGGGAGAAAAACACTCAAATTCTTAAAACAGGTCAGATTTACTGGACTGGTAGAAATCAGAGGAACCCCTGAGATTTTCATCCTGATACAGTCTTTAAACCTGGAACTGAAATCCCTCCTGGAGGTCACATTGCCGTTAAATAACAGATTAGTTCATAAAATGATATCACCTATGAGTATTGTGCTCTGTAAACAAACAACCAAAACAAAATCAATGATATGAAACCAATTGGTCAACATTTACCCGAAAGCAAAGATAAGGTAAAGAGGTAGTAAGGAAGCTAGATCAATGCAAACCAAACAACCAGAATGGAAATAATGAACATGTTGACACATTGAGGAAAATGTAACCAATTTCACTGAACAATAAGCATAGAAATTGTTAAGTGGGGACCTAATTGCCGAGTAAACTTTGACCAAAAACACAATATAATGTTATTAAAAGAAGAAAAAAATCCCAGCAAAGTAAAAATCTATTAGGAGAAGAATCTATTTCAGGTTCTTCTTCAGTGTAGTCTTGGCATACTTACCAAGCACCTTATATCTTGCTGAAATAACATTAAAAGTAAAAGCCTCGGCTCTTCCTGTTCACATCACTCATATATTACACTTCTTTGACTATTCTCACGCCTTTGAGGTCCTGTCTTTGTTGCTGTTGTTGTTGTTGGGTGCCTGCAAGTTGATGTTATCCCATGTGACAGAGTTTTCTTGGCTCCAATTTTTATGAAAGCAGATCACCAAGACTTTGTAGCAAACAGACTATCAGCCTTTCAATTAGCAACCAAGCGCTTAATTATTTGTGCAACCAGAGCTCCTTTTTAATCTCATGTTGTTCATTGTTCTAGTTGTGTGCCATTGGATTTATTCCAACCCATAACAACTCTGCAAAACAGAGTAGAACTGCTATAGGGTTTCTTAGCCTGTAATCTTTTTTCAATTCCTTTTAGTCTTTTTTTTTTATCTTCAATTTCATTTATTACTTTTGTTGTTGAGAATATAAAAAGCAAAACATACACCAATTCACCAGTTTCTATATGTATCATTTAGTAACACTGATTACATTTTCCAGTTGTGCAAACATTCTCACCTTTTTTTTCTGAGTCTTTCCTCTCACATTAACATAAATTCACTGCCCTTTAAGGCAGATATTGAATCTTTTAAGCTGCTGCTATTAATTTGATCCTATATATATGCCTCTTAAAAGAGCATGATGCTCAAGGTAGACATTTTTCGCCAGTTAATCTAAGCTCTTATTTGGTTTTAAGAAGACTTCAGGGGATAATTTTGGTTTAAATTTTAAAGATTATCTCAGGGCAATAGTTTCAGAGGTTCATCCAGCCTCCATGGCTCCAAAAAGCCTAAAGTCCATGAGAATTTGAAATTCTGTTTTGTACTTTCCCCTTTTTGATCAGGATTCTTCTATGGAATCTTTGATAAAAATGTTCAGTAATGGTAACTGGGCACCATCTAGCTCTGGTCTCATGGTAAGGACACAGCTGTTCATGGAAGCCAATTACATTCCATCTTCCCCTCCTATTCCTGACTCTCCCTCTTCCTCTGATTTTCCAGGGGAACTCAGACCAATTGTACCGCAGATGGCTGCTTGCAAGCTTTTAAGACCTCAGGCCCTACACAACAAACTAGGAGGTAAAGAAGAGGCACTAAACATGTTATTAGGGCAAGTAACTGTGAAATCCAAACCAAGGAACAAAATCCCATGAGATGTGAGATGTCGGTTATACTTAAGCAGCTCTTTTCATGTTGCTTTTTTCCTTCTCTGTAAATATATATATCACAAAACTTTTGCCAATTCATCTCTTTACAAGTGCACAACTTATAGACAGAAACTACAATAATTGGCTGTGCCACCTTACCCTTAACCAATACAGTATTTCAGTCATGGTTAACCTACTCCTCCCCTTCTCCTTCTTTCCTGCCCCTGTTGTTGCTGTTGTTCTTTGCCTTCGAGTCGGACTCAATTCATAGCGACCCCTCCTTGGGTTACTGAGATAGTATCACTATGGAAGAAGATTGCCCAACCTTCCTTCCGAGGAGTGGCTGGTGGGTTTGAACCATCAGCATACTGGTTAGTGGTCAAGTGCCTTAGGCACTACACTACCAGAGCTCCTGCTCCTGTTAACCACTAATAAATTCTGTTCCCTATACATTTATTTGCCTTTTCTAGGCTGTAATCTTTACAGAGATGATTGCCAAGTCTTTTCTCCTGTTTAAGCCCTGGTGGGTTCAAACCAATAACAACCTTTAGGTTACTAGCTAAACTTGTCACCACCGGGGCTAGTCTTACTGTCTTACACATTGTAAAATATACCATTGTTTGTGTACATTTTACTTCCTTTACCAGAATTCTCCCTAATGGATCAATCGGATGTACTCTATTTTTAGGTTGATACTGCAAAATAGTGAGAAGGTGGGTAGGATCAACCTACCAAAACATGAGCAGTTGCCACCCCTCCTCAATGAGTTAAATGCATGCAAGTATATCTAAACATCATACAAATGAATACAGAAACCATTTGTTTTTAAGGTAGAATAGAATACCTCTTTGGTGGCAAAAGCAAAGATCAGTTTTTTTTCTTTTTCCAGATAGAAATAAACAATTAAATAATAATAATAGTAATAAGCCTATAATGAATATTATGTGGACTTCTAAAATGTAGCTAAAGAAGGGAAATACTATGAAAAATGAACAGCAAACTCCTGACCTCCTTCAAAGCTTTTATAAGATGACAAGATTCAGAAATATTAGTCAGCTCTGTGGTAACCATGGCCAGTCACTCTGGGTTATGACATAGAAAAGAACAGATCTGAGCTGCAATTAAATTTTGCTCCAGGAAATATTCAGCCAAAAACTGTGGGTCATCTTATTTTCATGAATCTCAAAGAAAGAATCTCTTTCTCTGAAAAAGAAAAATTTCTGGCCCTGAGTGAATTCTCTCTGGGATGTATTGATGGTTTCTGACCAAGGTTTCCCTCCCTTGCTCCAACTAAGCCTGGACCCACACACATTAATCATGTTAATGACGTTGAGTCAGTCATCTTTTTCGAATCAATGGTCCATCAACCTCAAACCATCAAAACAACAAGGTGTTGGATGGAGTTGATCATATTTTGGTGAGCACACCAGCTTGACTTGTTCATTTTGGAAAAAAAAGAAAGTTTGATGTGTACTCCTTGTTAGTCATTGACTGTTTAAGTGTTTTCCTTTTCAACTATACCTCTTAGGAGACATTCTCTTTCCAAAAATGCAGGAGACATTTGCTCAAAATGACACCAATTCCTGAGCAAATTGCTGCCCTGATTTTTCTGTGAGTAAAATATTGTAAATTCAAATAACCTCTTCATAGCATTTAAGGTACAGGAAGTGAATCATAAAAAGAACCTGGAACCCTTGGATTTTGGCAAAATAATAATAAAAAAAAATCTCAATAATTAGCAGGAAAGTAAACTTGAAAATTCTGAGTTTATATTATTTTGAAAAGAAATATTATTTGTGACTTGCAAGTTCTTTCAAGTATAATGGTTTCAAAGTTTTGCTTATTCCAGTTATTTTGTTAATGCATTTTTTAAAAAATATGTGAGAATAACATGAAATCTTGTGTATGGGAAGAAAAGCCAATGTGAAAAGTAATGTATGGTAATTTAATCACTTCATGATTTATTGATGTTTATTCGCTCATTAGCAAAAGTATGAACTGAAAATTCACTACTTAATCTAAGGCAAATATCAATGTTTTTCAATGGGTCTCTATTAGTCTTTTCATTTGTGGATATTAGATTGTATTTTTAAATTTTTAATTAAACCAAATCTGAAATTAATTTTCTTCATGAGAGGAACAACAACACATTGGTGTACCTGAGTTGAGATTTTATTCTTCAGGGAGCACTTATAGCCTTGTTTCATATGGGGAGAAAGAGGTAAGATTTGTGGTTGTGCCAGAGGCAAATGGCCCTGCCCTATGGGTGCCTTTCCTAAGAAGTGAAGTGCCAAAAAGTAGGGAGAAGATTGGGGCATTGCTCATTGTGCAATTTATAACCTTATTTATACCCAGGGGTGAGAGCCTTGGTAGCACAGTAGTTTAAGTGCTATGCTGCTAACCAAAAGTTCAGCAGTTCAAACTCACTACCATCTCCATGAGATAAAGATGAGGCAATCTGCTTCCATAAAGATTACAGCCTTGGAAAACCTATAGGGCAGTTCTACTCTGTCCTATAAGATTGCTTTGAGTCACAATCAACTCAATGGCAGTGAGTTTGATTTTTTGGTTTTTTATATCGAGGGACCCAGGACCTAGCAGGACCTCACATAACAGTGACTCAATGAGTCCTGAGGAGCTGGAAATGAAGCACTTTTGAACCCTAGGACCCACAGTGAGCACCTTCTAACCAAGCATAAAAAGCAAGCCCTGCTCTCAGCCCCTATGCTTAACCAGTTCTGGGGAATGAGCATTATATGGCAGAAAGATCAACAGTCAGCAACAAAAGATCTGTATTCCCCAGGTTATAGGTTCTGGTACCTATGGAGAAGGGAGAGAGAGAGAAAAAAAAAAAAAAGATAAAGAGAGAAAAATAAATAAATAAATAAATAAAAGACTGCTTTTAAACTTCACAACACTTTGGCAAGTGGCAAGCTCTTTGAAGAATTTATTTTGATTTAGAAAAATAATCAGTATTTCAGCATCTCAAATATTATATGCCATTTCATACCTGTTACACCTATAATATTGTTTAGTGTGTTTGAACACAGCTGTTTCTTCCACAATAATTTGGTTGCTAAGACAACTTTTTTTTTTTCCCTACTATTAACTAACTTCTATGAGTCGGGGCCGACTTGACGGCAAATAACAACAACAACAACAATTAACTAACTTACAGCCTTTATTTGGATTTCACCAGTTTTTCCACTAATGCCATTTTTTTTTTTCTGTGCTAGCATTCAATACAGAATCCAGAATTGCATTGATTTGTCATGCCTTCTTAGTTTCCTCCAATCTGTGACTCTTCTTTAGTCTTTCCTTATCTTTCATGACCCTGACACTTTTGAAGAGCATTGGTTAGTTGGTTTTTAGAATGTCTTTCAATTACATGTTGTCTGATGTTTCCTCATGATTAGATTGAGATTATGTATTTTTGACAAAAAAAAAAAAAAAAAAAAAAGCATAGGTGGTGTTTTGCTCTTCCTAGTGCATTATATCAGGAGGTATATTATGTCCACATGTCTTATTGCTAGTAATGCTAATACTGATCTCCTGGTTGAGGTGATGACTGCCAGATTTCTTGGCTACAAAGGTGTTATTTTGTCCTTTGTGATCAATACATATCTTTGGGGAGACATTTTGTGACTCTACATATATTGTTTCTCCTTAAACATTTGCCCATAATTTTAGGATCCATTGATGTTTATTGCCTGCAACAATTATTTCCATGGTGTTTACATAAGGATGATTTTCTATACCCCTCAGTCCTTTTATCCATGTATTTATTCAGTTTATTTATATCAGCATGGATCTGTGGGTGTTTATTTTATTCTTTAGGTTATAAGCCAATATTATTTTTATTTGTTTGCTACTCAAATTGTTCCAAATTTAGTCACTGAGATCTCTTTCCACTTGGCCCCTGTCCCATTTCAACATGACCCATTCTTTTTTGAGCACATCCTTGCATGCAGGCTCCACAAGATGCTCTAGGGCCAGCTAATATTTCCCTATCCTGGAATCAACCACTTCTACAAGGAGCCCTGGTTCCTTCTATTGGAAAAAGGTATTTAGAAACTAAGATTGGGGTCTAGTCAATCTTTTATTAGAAAAGTGCAGAGGCAGACTTTACTTGTCAGTCTTTAATTATTACTTTGTGATACCAAACCCTAAGTTTGAAGCACAGATAGCACCATTTAGAGCATTTATTATTGTTTTGTAAAATGTCGGGCCTCCTCTTCTCATTTTACTATGTAGTCTACTCAATCAAGAAATACAGATTGAATTTCTACTATAGCTCTGGAACTGTACTGGACACTGGGTTGTAAATCAGTAAATAAACTAGATTTAAAACAAGAAATTACAATTCAATATAAGTACTGAGATTAAAGCAGCATTGAGTACATCACACTCATACAGAAGGAACACTAACTCAGTCTGGGCATGGGGTGATTGTAAAGAATAGCTTTGTGAAGCAGATCCTATCTAATCTGAGAACTGAATTATGAGAATAGTTTAGTCTCAAAAAGAGAGAAGTCAGATGGAGAATGAAGGAAGAGAAAACATCCTAGGCATAAATAAAAACATATGTAAAAGAGAATATACTTCAATCTAGAAACTTTGTGAAGTAGCAAACATCAAGAATACAGTATTGGCAATGGAGGAGAAGCAAGGGAGACAGCTGGAAGACAAAGTAGAAACCAGAACTCAACTCACTGTGTTAGACAGATTCAAGAATCTGAAGTTATTCTAAGAGCCCTGAAAGCCACAGAACATTTTTAAGCATGAAAGTGGCATGATCAAATTTACACTGTAGACAAATCACTCAGCTAACCTGTGAAGCATGTATTCAAGAGGAACCTGGCCAATGACTGTTTTAGTAATTAGATGAGATGATGTAACTGAGAGAATGGAGAAAACCAAATGGGGTTTAGTGATATTTAGGAGGTAAAATCAGCAGAGCAGAGTTATTTATTAAATGGAAGAGATGAGAAGGAAGCAGAGTTCAAAGAAAAGTGCAGCTTAATTATATTACTAAAAGTCCCTAGTTCTCCTTTGATTGCTTTCTTGTGATTGGATTCAGGGTATGCTTTTGGGGCAGAAATATTGCAAAAGTGATCTTGTGTTCACCAAGAGGCACATGGTTTCAGTTAGTCCCATTTTTAGTGATGTTAACTTTGGTCACCTAGTTAAGGTGATGTTTGTCTGGTTTCTTCACCCTAAAGGTAGTAGGTTTTTAACTTCCCAATGAGTAAATAATCTGTGAGGAGAAGCTCTGAGACTGTGTAAGTATCAGATTATCTAAGAGACTTTCACTCAGTGGTTTTAACATCCATTTATGATTCTGTCCAAATAAATTATTGTAATGATGGTGGCAAAATGGTGATTTTTCTAATTCTCTCATCCCTTCTATATTTATTAGTTATCCAACAGTAAATAGAATATAAATAAATGAACCAATAAATAAAACTCACTTCTCATTATATTTACTTATTTATATCTTATAGTTATAGTATTGCTATGGATCTACGAGGTTACCATGAGTTGAAATCAACTCAATAACAATCGGGTTGGTTTGCATTTTGATGGATCCTTGATTATTTTTCTTCAATGTACTATATAATTACTTATTATCAGTAATCATTTTGATGTTCAAATTTACCCTGATTTAGGTAGTGGAAACCTCTTTAATCTGACTTCTGGGTACTTTTCATTTTGACCATTTTCTAATTTTCTTGCACACACACAAAAGATGCTTCAGATTCATGTTCACTTTCCCTCCAGAATTGAAATAACTTATTTCTCCACTGGACCTTGTTTCTTTTAAGAGGGGTAGCATATTTAGAAAATTCCATCTGAGCACTAGGTCTGCTTAATAAATGTTGACTGTGTGATTCCCAGTTTCTTTGAAAAATCATTTTTGGGAACCCATTTTCCTTTTTTTTTTTTTTTGTCAAGAGTCTACAGAGATTACCTATCAGAAATACTTTAGACTAAATTCAGGGACTGCAAATTGAGAGACCACACAAGTAAAAGGAATATGGGATGCAAATCGACAGCTAGCCTTGTTTAATGACCTAGCATGTGGTCTATCCTGGAGAATGTTGCATGTGCACTTGAGAAGAATGTGTGCTCTGCTGTTGTTGACTGTGGTGTTTTTTTAGAGATATCTTTTAGATCTAGTTAATATACAGTGTTGTTCAAGTCTTCCATTTCTTTTTTGCATAGTTTTTTTACCCATTATTGAAAGTGGGATATGGAAACCCCCAGCTATTATTATTGAATTGTCTATTTTAGCTTTATTTTAGTATCATACCCAACTGTTACATACCACTAACTACCCTCAGATTTCACTACTGCTTGCTATAATGCTCTGGAGGCATAAATTTTTCCACAGTCTGATTGTCTTAGGTGGTTGTTGTTGTTATGTGCCATCAAGTCAGACCTGATTCATAACGACCCCTCTTTGAGTTTCCAAGGCAGTATCACTACAGAAGTAGATTACCCAACCTTCCTTCCAAGAAGTGGCTGATGGGTTTGAACTGCCAGCCTTCTGGTTAGCAGTCAAGTGCCTTAGGCACTATACTACCAGAGCTCCTAATTGACTTAGGTGGGGGAAGTTTTTGAGATCAGTCTTTGAGGGTTTTTTTGACCCATGCGGGCTCTTCTTAGCTGACTCCTTCCTTGGTTCTCTTTAGCAAATTAGCTGACCTATAGGCCATTTATTGCTCTTAAGAAAGAGGGGATATTTTTTCCAAAGTAACCATGGTCTTGAACTTCCTCACATGGTTTCAAATAAAATCAATTCCTTTTTGTAGAACTTCAAAGCTCTCTGTTGTCATGGACCGTCACTTTTCTTAGGCAAAATTCTCTGAGATTTTGGTAAGGTTATAGCCTCTGTCTTGTTGACTTGCCTTTCTTGGCATGTAGCTCCTATCTTACAAGTGAGCTGGGGTGAGGGCAAATGAGACCCAGTATTCATAATCAACTGGGCAGCACATGAACCCAGTAACATTCTCTGCCTGCCACAACTATGGAAGAGTGTCTGTCCTATGAGCAAGAGCTACATGTTGTTGTTGTTAGGTGCCACTGAGTTTTCGCCCAATCATAGTGACCCTATGCACAGCAGAACAAAACACTGCATGGTCCTCTGCCAGCCTCACGATCTTTACTATACCTGAGCCTATCATTGAAGCCATTGTGTCTATCCATCTTGTTGAGGACCTCCCCCTTCATCGTTGACCCTCCACTTTACCAAGCATGATATCCTTCTTCAGGGAATGGTTCCTTCTGACAACATGACCAAAGTAGGTGAGAAGAAGTCTGGCCATTTTTGCTTCCAAGGAGCATTACTGCTGCACTTCTTCCAGGATAGATTTGTTCATCCATTTAGTAGTTCATGGTACTCTTAGAATTCTTCTCCAATACCACAATTCAAAAAGCATCAACTCTTCTTCAGTCTTCCTTATTCATTGCCCATCTCCGATATGCAGAAGAGGTGATTGAAAATATCATGGCATGGGTTGTCTGCATGTTATTCTTCAAGGACACATCTTTGCACTCCATCGCTAGAAAGAGCAATTTTGCAGCAGATTTGCCCAGTGGAATACATCATCTGATGTCTTGACTGCTGCTTCCATTAGTGTTGATTGTAGAGCCAAGTAATATGAAATCCTTGACAACTTCAGTGTTTTCTATATCCACCATGAAGCTGTTTATTGGACCAGTTGTGAGAATTTTTGTTTTCTTTATATTGAGGTGTAATCCATACTGCAGACTGCAGTCTTTAATCTTAATCAGTAAGTGCTTCAAGTCATCCTCACTTTCAGCAAGCAAAGTTATGTCATTTGCATATCACAGGTTGTTAATGAGTCTTCCTCCAATCCTGATGCCATGTTCTTCTTCATATAATCAGCTTCTCAGATTATTTGCTCAGCATACAAGTTGAATATGATGGAAGGATACAACCTTGCTCAGCATACAAGTTGAATATGATGGAAGGATACAATTTGCTCAGCATACAAGTATGATGGAAGGATACAACCTTGATGCACTCCCTTCTTGATTTTGAACCATGCAGCATCCTCTTATTCTGTTCGAATGACACTGACACCCTCCTGATCTATGTACAAGTTTCTCATGAGTACAGTCAAGTGTTCTGGAATTCCCATTCTTCTCAATTTTACCCACAATTTGTTATGATCCACACAATCAAATGCTTTTGCATAGTCAATAAAACAGAGGTAAACATCTTTCTGGTATTCTTTGCATTCAGCTGAGATCCTTCTGACATCATCAATGACATCCTTCATTCCACATCCTCTTTTGAATCCAGCTTGCATTTCTGGAAGCTCTCTGTCAATACACTTCTACAATTATTTTTGAATTATCTTCAGTAAGATTTTACTTGCATGTGTTATTAATGACATTGTTTGATACTTTCCACATTCTGGGGGATCATCTGTCTTTGAAATGGGTCCAAATATGGATATCTCCCAGTCAGTTGGCCAGGTAGCTGTCTTCAAATCTCTTGACATAACCAAGTGAGTGCCTCCAGTGGGGCATTCATTAGTTAAAAAATCTCAGTGGATATTCTGTCAATTTCTGGAGCCTTGGTCTTTGCCAGTTCCTTCAGTGCAGCTTCAACTTCTTCTTTCAATACTGTTGGTTCTTGATCAAATACCACATCCTGAAATGGATGAAGATCAACCATTTCTTTTTGGTACAGTGACTCTGTGTATTCCTTCCACCATCTTTTAATACTTCCTGCATCTCTCAATATTTTGGCCATAGAATCTTTCAATATTGCAACTCAAGGCTTAAATTTTGTCCTCATCTACATGGGGGGAAAAATAGCAAACTCACTACCATTGAGCCAAATCTGACTCATAGCAACCCCTCCTTGGGTTTCTGAAACAGTATCTCTACGGAAGTGGATTGCCCAGTCTTCCTTCTGAGGAATGGCTAGTGGGTTTGAACTTCCAGCCTTCTTGTTAGCAGTTGAATGCCTACATAGGGGAAGGGAGCCCCAAAACTCTCAGTCACATTCATCAGGAATTTTGCCTCTTCAACTCAGAATGGAAGGAAAGAGAAATTCTGGCAATCTGCCTCTCTACCCCCTTGGTAAGATACTGTGTCATTTGATTGGAAGTTAAAGTGACTGGGATCCATGTCTTTTTGGCCACACCTGTCCAGAATGAAACTTCCATGAAATAAAGCTAGGAGTGAGGGGAGAGGGAGTGGAACATAGTTCAAATATGCCAAGACTCTCACTGTTCTTACTGAGTTTAGATTTTCGTAAATAAATATTTCTTGTTATATGTCCTTAGTACAATTGCTAGAGACTTTAAATGGTGAAGGCTTTGCATAGTGTGTTAGACTGGGTTCTCAGGATAAACAAAACCAGTAAAGCTTATATATATAGAGAAAGAGAAATTTATCTCAGGAAAATGGCTCACACACTTATAGAAACTGGCAAGTCCCAAGTTCTTGGATCAAACAACAAGCTGGAGGCTTTTCCCAACTCATGCAGCTGCAGGGGCTGAGGAGCTCAAGATTGGCAGGCAGTATACTGGCTGTTGACTCCAACGAATGACAAATCCAAGATCTCCAGGTCGAAAGATGGATTGTTCGCTCACAGAGAGTTGTAGGCAGAATCCTGAACCACAGAAGAGTGTCTCTTTTCCTAGGATCTCCATAAATATACTGGAAGCAGGCCGCATCCCTAAGGAAACTCCATTTCAGTGGGTTGGCTGCTCAAAAAATATACATCTGATCTTACATCACAATTGCTTAAACCACACAGAATTGTGGTCCAGCCAAGTTGACACACACCTTCAACTATCACTGTCCACCCCTTCTCAGCTTGGCACTTGTACACATCTTCTTAACCATATATAATCTCTAAATAAGGACAATTATAAAGTCATATTTGCACATAACACGATACTCTAACATATGTACAACCAAAACGCATTAACCTTATTTACATTTCACAGTTCATAACAGAAGGAAACAAAAATATTTGATGCACATATACAATGAAGAAATATAACAATCACAGTCCTAGTTTCTGAAACTGGTCACGTGTTTGTAACTGATATTCAGAACTACCTTCTTCCACCACCCATTCTGTATTTCCCTTGCCCTCAGCAAGCACCTCAGCTAGTCATGGTTCTTTGCCTGGTAGGGTGACCAAAATCTTCATTCCTGAAGGGTCTGGGCCATTATTAGTCAAATCAGAATTGGGTTGCTGTAATTTTCTATTGATTTTAATCACAGGGCATGGTAGTACTAAGAGACATCCTAAAGAATCTCCTGTATTCCAGACATATTCTTCTTTATCTCCTTTATGTAATGTCAATCCAATTCTCCCTTGGTAATCAGGATCTATCACACCAGATAGTATAGTAATGCCCTTCTTTGTCTGTTGATCCAGAGGCATGAGGAAGCAAAATGGCCGGGTGGCATTCTTAATTTCCAGTTCAATGCAATCAGTATTGTGTCTCCAGGTGAGAGTGTTCCTCTCTTTGGGACTAAGATCTCCAGACCCTCAGAGCATAGGATAGCAGGAACAGGAAGTAAAAATTTTTTGAGTGGGTCACTAGAGGTAATGGTGAGTGGTACTGCTCCCGTTTCCACCCCTTGGTTCCTGGACCTGTGTATCCTGGCTATTGGAGAAACAGAAACGTATATTGTGTGCTGGTTTACAGCATAAACAGCCTCCTGGAGAACACTGCTCCAAACTTTCAAGGTATTGCCACCTAGCTGGCACCGTAATTGTGTTTTCAATAGGCCATTCCATCATTCTATCAAGTCAGCTGCTTCAGGATGATGGGGAACATGGTAAGACCAGTGAATTCCATGAGCATAGGCCCATTGCCGCATTTCATTTGCTGTGAAGTGAGTCCATTGATCTGAAGCAATGCTGTGTGGGATACTATAATGGTGGATAAGGCATTTTATAAGTCCACAGATGGTAATTTTGGCAGAAGCATTATGACTCAAGTCTGGGAATTGATTAAGAGGCTGTGATTCCGTATTCTGGTGATTCAGTCTAGGCTGCTGTTCATGTGACCTAGAAATCTTCTGTTTATATGGATCAAGTAAATATTTAGTAGGTTTGCCATGTATTTCACTACTAGGAACACCATGAGCAAGTAGCCAATGTCATAATTCCACACAAGTCAGACTATTCTGATTACTGTTCTGACTCTGCTTTCCGTTATGGTAACCACACCCACCTTGCCTGTGCCGAGTAACTGCTGCCACTTAGCCCCTAGTACCATGGGGTCCAATCAGCCCCATCATACATAGTTAAGTGTCTTAGTTCAATTAGGGCAGTTCCCACTGTCAAATCCAGCTTACATAAAAGAGCAATCACAGCAGTCTTCAAGGATGCTGGAGCTCCATTCACAAATTTATTCCTCACCATACTGATGAAAGGTGTGTCTTTTGGACTCTCCATTTTGGCTCTGGGGGTCTAATCTGATAAATCCATTCTAACAGGTCAATTTCCCTAGGCCTCTGAATACCATCCTCCACCTTATACCAAGGCAGGTCTGATACTTCAACTTGACTTAAGGTAGGCCACCGCATAATCCATGCTTCAGTAAGCCAGCCAAATAAACTATTAGATCCTTTTCTAACATCTCAAGCTGAAACACTGAATGAAGAATCCGTACTTCTTCTTGTTGTTGTTATGTGCTGTCGAGTCAGCCCCAACTCATAGCGACCCCTCCTTGGGTTGCCAAGGCAGTATCACTACCGAAGTAGATTACCCAACCTTTCTTCTGAGGAGTGGCTGGTGGGTTTGAACCACCAGGCTTCTGGTTAGCAGTCAAGTGCCTTAGGCACTATGCTATCAGAGCTCCTATGAATCCGTACTTAGTGGGCTTCAATCAATAACTCAGACTGATCCAATGTTACATTCCTTGCACCATTATCCCACACCTTCAGTAGCTGTCCCCATACGTATTCTCCAGGTTTCTGTCTGCACATGTTAGCAAAATCAAGTAGGTCTTTTCAGATGTAGTGTACCACCTCCTTAGTCACGCTTTCTATTTCACCTTTTGGGGCTCGTTTGGACTTAACTTTATTTATAGGTCTAGCAGCAACAATGAGTGGTTGGGCCAATTCCTGAGAACATTCAGCAATGTCTTCCATGGCCTCTGCCTCATGCAGTGACCCATCAGGAACAGCTGGGTTAATCCCATCAAACTGAGGTGGAGAGGGTGATGCGTTTACAGTAAATCCTTCAGATGGGAGGGATTCAACACAATTTACAGGCTCCATATCCTGATTTTCCTGGCTATCTGCCCATATGTCTCCATTTCAGGTTTCAGGATCCCATTATTTCTCAATCAATGCCCTCACTTTAACTTCAGACACCATTCTGGGTTGGCAGTTTAATTGGCATTGTAATTCAGCCACTCTTACAATAACACTTGAGGTTTGGTTTTCAGGAATATCAGCTCTGTTATTAGAAGAAATAAGGCTTGCTTTCAGAGCATAACTGGAAACACTGAGGTCTTTGATGTAGCGCTTAAGCTGTGACTCAGCAGCTCTGAACTCATCTCACTCTTTCATCACTTTGTCTAGTGTAAGTAGGACCAACCCACCAGCTCCCTTACACTCCTCATGCTAACAAAATTGCAGAAAAGTATCAACTATGCCATCACACAGAGGCTCATTTCTCACAAGTACTTGATCTATTGGTGGTGCTATTTTATATTAATGTTGCCACCTCATGCCACAGATTAACAGGGCCCTCTTTACTCTCAAAGGCAGGGTCATCAGTGCCTTTATGATTAATCAAATTAGAGAACCAATTTAGGAAGCCTATCCTTATGATTTTGTCTCTCTAGAACCACTCCTGGTACCAAATGTGTTAGACTGGGTTCTCCAGAGAAAAAAAAAACAGCAAAGCTTATATAGAGAGACAGAGAAATTTATCTTAGGAAAATGGCTCACACACTTATAGAAGATGGCAAGACCCAAGTTCCTGGATCAAACATTAAGCTGGTGGCTTTTCCTGACTCACACAGCTACAGGGGCTGAGGAGTTCAAGGTTGGCAGGCAGTATTCTGGCTGTTGATTCCAACAGAGACAAATCCAAAGATTTCCAGGCTGAATGGTGGATTGTTCACTCATAGACACTTGTAGGCACCACAACAGAATCCCGATCCACAGAAGAATGTCTCTTTTCCCAGGATGTCCATAAATATACTGGAAGTAGGTCACACCCCTAGCGAAACTCCCTTTCAATAGATTGGCTGCTCAAAACATATACATCTAATCCCATCATTGGAACAACCCACATCACAATTGCTTAAACCACACAGAAGTGTGGTCCAGCCTAATTGACACACACTTCCAACTATCATAGATACATCGATCGATAGATAGATAGATAGATAAAATTTTTATGAATTATTCTTGTTTCACAGGAGAATGAGTCCATGAAGCTCTTCACACTGCTATGCCAGACTTGGAATTCTCCTTTAATTTAAATTTATATTGTTTGTTTGACTAAGAGAATCATAATTTTCACAGAGTCAAATCCAATAATCTTTTCCTTTGCTATTTGCTTCTCTGTTTTCATGCTTTGAAATCCATCCCATTCAGATGCTTGACATATATGTTCACTTGTTTTTACAATTTCATAATTTTACATCTAATTTTAGTTCACTTGGAATTTATCTTGATATAAGATGTTTTGATTATTTAGTGCTGCTCTAACAGAAAATATCACAAGTGGGTATTAATACCGGGATTTATTCTCTTACAGTTTTGGAGGCTAGAAGTCTGAATTCAAACTGCCAGTCCTAGGGGCTGGGTGAAAGCCCCTCAACCTTGGGCTTCAGCTCTGCCTCTTGTTTCCAGCCCACTGGAGCTGAAGGTGTTTCTTCACTCAAGCAGCTGATGGCTGCTGAGGCTGACAAACCCAAGGTCAGTAAGTAAAATGGCACACTCCAAAAATTATCAGGCAGCAATGCAGGCCACTAGTTCAAGTCTAGAAACAGTCTCAAGATTGGCAGACAATATGGCAGGCCACTGAGATGAAGAATCAACCAAATGCAGAATCCAGATGTGCCAAAACTCTCTAGACCTTTCTCAAAGCTGCTTCTTATATGCTGGAAGCAGACCACATCCTTAAGGCAGCTACTCACCTGTTCATAGTAGAGTCCATCATGGAGTTGATTACCAGTCGCATCATGGGAAATAACTACATCCAGGGTCTAGCCCCTCAAAACCAGGCCCAGCCAAGTTGACACAAAACTTTAACTACCACATAAGACATATGATAACTATCTAAATTATTTTTTTTTTCCAAATAGTAAATACCTTAACACAATTTGTGGGATAATCTATTACTCACTGTTTTGTTTTTTTTTTTTTTAATCACCTCTGTGTCATTTATTGAATTATTACATATACTGAGATTTGTTGATCTTTTACATATACCACACTGTCTTGATTATTTTATTTTGATGATATATTTTTTTAGTCTTAAGGCCTCAATATTATGAATTTTTAAAATCATGCTGTTTTTATTTATTTATTCTGCCAGGTGAAGTGAAAAATCATTTTGCTTGCTCTAATAAAATTTCAATACAATACAAATCAAACCAAATACAATATTGAAGAGAAAAACATAAACTACAAATTAATTTGAAAAATCCAACACTTGTTGTATTCAGGCATCCCATAGAGAAACATAATATGCCTTCCCAATAATTTCAATAATTCTTTAATGCTCTCAGAAAACTTGAAAATTTCCTCCTAAAAATCCAGTATAGTTATTTTTAATTTTTTTAAATTATTTTTATTTTTAAAAAAAGAAAAACAGGTTTGCTGGTCTGATGGACCCTGGTGAGACCCCTGAGACTATGGCTACTATTTACCCTTCAGGTCTGGAACACAACTCACTTCTGTGGCTTCCAGACAAACAATAGACAGGCATATGGGGTGAACATTAACATCAGATACAGAAGGGCAGTGTTTGCACAGGATAGCAGGGGTGAGGTGTCGAGAGTGCATGGGAGGGAAGGACACAGGGAAAAAGTACCTATGGGGAGGAAGAGGGACAGGAGTTGTTACGTTGTGGGGAATTTCAGTCAATGTAATGAAATAAAATATGTATGAACTGCTGTATGGAAAATGAATTTGCTCTGTAAACTTTCACCCAAAAGCACAATTTTTTAATTGCTATTTTAAAATTGCTTTGTTGTGTTTTTTGATTGTTAACAGGAATAAGATTTCTCTACTATGTTATCTAATTTTGTCTATTATACAGGAAACTACTAATACTTATAGCTGTATTATACTTATCCCCTTACTGAACTTGTACAAATTTAATAGCTTTTCAGTTGGTTCTCTTGGGGTGTTGAGCAACAAAATCAAATTATCTACATTTTCTTTCTTTTATTTAAATTGTGATTTGAGTGAAAGTTTACAGAACAAATTTGTTTTCCATTCAGCAATCCATTCACATTTTATTTTGTGACATTCATTGAAATCCCCACAATGTAATAGCACTCTCCTCACTTCTTGCCTGTGTTTACCATTTACCTTCATCTTATTTCCCTATCCCTTCCTTTCTTCTTAGTTTTATCCCTGGGAAAATATTGCCTGCTTGATCTTCTATGGTTGATTGTTCTTATGAGTATATACCTTTCTGGTATTATTGTTTACCTCATAGGCCTATGTTTAGCTAAAAGTTGAGCAGTGGGGATGAGGTTAATTCCCAGTGTGAAGTGTGTCTAAGGACCATAGTCTTGGAGGTTCCACCAATTAGACTAGTAAGCCTGGTCTTTTTTATTATGTTGAATTTCATTCCACATTACTCTCCTATTCTACCTGGGAACTCTTTTTGATCCTTTCAGAATGGTCAGCAGTGATAGTCTGGCACCATCTAGGTCTTCTGTGTCTCATAGTCACGGAGGCTAGGGTTCATGTGGTCCATTAGCCTTTGAACTAGAACTAATTGTTTCCTTGCATCTTTGCTTCCCTTCACTCTTCTTTACTCTGAACAGAGAGAGACCAATTGTTGTACCTTAGATGGTCACTCACAACCTCTGCCTTGATCATTTTGTGTTTACTTCCCCCTTATTCTATATTGTCTTTCCCTTTACCCAAGTAACTACATAGGAGCTCAGGTGGTGTAGTGCCTAAGGCATTTGACTCCCAACCAGAAGGTTGGTGGGTCAAACCTACCAGCCACTCCTCAGAAGGAATGTTGGGCAATCTACTTCCGTAGTGATATCACCCCAGAAACCCAAGGAAGGGTTACTATGAGTCAGGTCCCACTTGACAGCAGTGAGTTTGGTTTTTGGTTTGGAAGTAACTAAATGTCTAAACTGTAGTTCATGACTTACCTGCCCTTCCCCTGTCATACCTAATAACCTTCATAGAATTATTATTTCTGTGTATAAATCTTTTTTTTAAATTTTTCCAGTGTGGTCTCATACAGTATTTGTCCTTTTGTGATTGACTAATTTTACTCAGCATAATGTCCTCTAGGTTCATTGTGTTATAAGATGTTTCATAGATTCATTATAATTTTTTTAAAGTTGCATAATATTCCTTTCTTTGTATGTACCATAATTTGTTTATCCATTCATCCATTGATGGGCACTTAGGTTGTTTACATTTTTTGTTATTGTCAATAATGCTGTGATGAACATGGGTGTGCATATGTCAATTCATGCCATGGCTGTTATTTTCTAGGATGTATTCCTAGTAGTGGGATGGCTGGATTATATGGTATGCTTATTTCAAACTTTTTAAGGATGTGCCATACCACTTTCCATACTAGCTGCACCATTTTACAGTCCCACTAGCAGTGTATGAAGGTTCCAGTCTCTCCACATACAATCATTTGTTGTTTCCTGTTTGTTTGTTTGTTTTTTTAACTTTGCTATTAATGCTTGGGTGAGAGGATATCTTATTGTTGTTTTGATTTGCATCTTTTTAACCAGCCAGTCCTCTGAAGGAAGACTGGACAATCTGCTTCTGTACAGATACTGCCTCAGAAACCCAAGGAGGGGTAGCTATGAGTTGAATCCTACTCAACAGCAATGAGTTTGGTTTTGATGTCTAATGATCATGCATTTCTTCATATGTTTGTTAGGTGCCTGAATGTCTTTTTTGGGAAAGTGTTTGTTCATGAAATAAAGACCATTTTCTATCCTTCCTGCTATCATCTTCAAGAACAAAGTCTAGTTCATTACCATTTTATCTGTTATTGTATTTTGCAGGTAGTTGAGATTGAAAACCTAATTCTATAAAATAGCCAAAGAAATATTGCATAGTTTGGCTATTTGAATTATGTAGGTAATATATGGGAGCTCTGGTAGCATAGTGACTAAGGCACTTGACTGCTAACCAGAAGGCTGGCGGTTCAAACCCACCAGCCACTCCTCGGAAGGAAGGTTGGGCAATCCTACTTCCGTAGTGATACTGCCTCGGAAACCCAAGGAGGGGTCGCTATGAGTCAGGGCTGACTCGACGGCACATAACAACAACAACAACAACAGGTAATATAAGGAAACCCCCAGCAGTACAGCTTTCATATGCAGATATAGACCCCAGCATGTCATATAGCAAGTCCTTCAGGCATATTTCCTTCATGCAAATGAGGGAAACAGCTGGAAATTATTATTATGCAAATCTAATTTTTCAAGAACTTTGGTGTGCATTATCCATGTTGTAGAGCATCTGCAGCAAAAATTTAAGGTCAAAGGGGCCTTTATAGGATTTTTCCTCCTGCCAGAAACTGTGTATTTGCTTGGGGTAGAAAACACAACTTAATATAGCCCAGGACCAGATGTAATTAGAAAGACAGACTAAGTGGGAACAAAACATCAACTGTATTCCAGGATCAACTATACCCTATTTCAAATGTCTACTGTCACAGAATGAAAACCCTTTCTTATCTATAAAGAAGAACCATATGTCTAACAGAACAAAACACTGCCTGGTCCTGAGCCATTCTCACAATCCCTCACAATCTCTGTATGTTTGAGTTCATTATTAACAGCCACCTAGTTAACCCATCTCATCAACAAGATTTCTTTGTTTTCAACTACTCTCCACTTTACCAAAAAAGATGTCCTTTTCTAGTGATATATCTTTTCTGATAATATGTCCACAGTAAGCAAGATGAAGTTTCACCATCCTCACTTCTAAGGAGCATTCTGGCTATACTTCCTCCAAGACTGATTTTTTTTGCTCTTCTGGCAGTCTATGGTACATTCAGTATTTTTCACTAATGCTATACTTCAAATGTGTCAATTATCCTTTTATCTTCCTTTTTCATTGTCAAGCTTTCTCATGAAAATGAGCCGATTAGAAAGATCATGGTTTGGGCTCTAATGAGTAGTATAAAACATCTGTAACGCACTTGCACTCTCTCTGACCAAGCAAACCAGAATTGGAACCTCTGTTCTGCAACTCACTAGCTATGTGACCTTGGACAAATAAATTCAGGTAGGATTGGGTTTGATTCCAAGATATGTATGGTGTCAGCAAGATAACATATTTCACTCTCACTTAAAAGTCTGGACTTGGTTATTAAAGGACTGGTATGGAGGTTCAGCTTCACTGTGACCTTTGGGAGTACTTTGCCATTTGTTGGGTCTGACCTTCCTCCTTGTGATTCAAAATGGCATTTAGGGCTTCATCCATCATATCTACATTTCAGGAGGGAGAGAGAGAGAGAGAGAGAGAAAGAGAGAGAGAGAGAGAGGGAGAGAGAGAGAGAGAAAAGGAGAAACGGAACACAGGGTGAATATATATGGCTATGTTCTATGTTTTTGGAAAAAAAGTTCTGGTGGTGCAGTGGTTAAGGCATTCAGCTACTAACCAAAAGGTAAATGATTTGAACACACCAGCTAGTCCACCAGATGAAGATGAAGCAATCTACTTCTCTAAAGATTTATAGCCTTGGAAACCCTATGGGGCAGTCTTACTCTGTCCTATAGCATTGCTATTAGTCAGAATCAACTCAATGGCAGTAGGTTTTTTGTTTTGTTTTGTTTTAAATTTTACAGAAGGTTCCCTGAACCTGCCACACAACACATTGATTTATAGTCCAGTAACCAGAGCATAGTCACTTGGCATCACCTAACTGCAAGAGAAATTAGGAAGCAAGGCTTTATCCTAGATGAACAGTTAAATAAAAAAGAGACTCTATTTAGAATGAAGGAAATCATGGGTATTGGTAGATATTTATTTGTTTTTGTTATTATATTTAACTTCTATTCACCTCAGTTTCTTTATATATAACTAAGCATAATGATAATCTTACAGCATTGTAAAGAACAATTTAGATGAGATAATATTTGAAAGATGCTTAACCGAATATATTACACAGTATAAAAGTTACCTCATTAAAACACTTTCATCAACCTGTACTGCAAATGTAATGTTTTTCATAATAGGCTCAAAATCTTTGAGGGACACTGGGAAGGTTGAAGCTTTACAGCTGTAAGGGAAGTTTGTGTTGTCCAAACTCATTATTGAATAGAATGCGGAAACTAAAATTTAGGAAGGTAGAAACATTTGCTTTTAGCCCACAGATTTGCCAAGTTAGTAGCAAAACTAGTACCAGAACCCCAAGCCTCCTAATGTGATTGCAATCTTCTTTATCCTTAATCTAATTCTCTTTCTGTGACAGATACTTGAGTAGCAAAAACTGGAAAGCATTCAAATAGAAAAATTCCCCACTGAAATTCTAAACTCAATAATGGTACCAGGAAATTCTACATATATAATATACAACTTCAGATTGTTGATTAAGAGACATTTGCAGTTTAAGTAAAATCTAAAGTAAGGCAGTAATTGAATTTACCAGGGTTAAATTTTAGACATTGTTTTTTATCCATAGCTTATACAGTCAGTCTTTGAACTAGCTCAGTAAAAAAAAGATAAGGAGAATAACAACAAAAATAGCAAAACAAAACAATGGGATCAAGTTGAATGCATACATATTTAATTTGTCCATTCTATTGTTCCCAGCAGCTCCCCTGCTTCCTGCCTCTCAGGTGTGGGGCCCGTCTTCCTCCTCTTACCTGGACAACAGCGGGGGATGGCAGAGCTGCAGTATCCAGGCAAGGAGAGGCCTGAGAGATTTCAAATAGCTAAGGGAGAAAAACTTGTCTGTCTGTTTGTCACTGTGGTGGCTTGCATGTTGCTGTCAGGCTTGAGGCTATGCCACCAGTGTCTCAATTTCCAGCAGGGTTGCACATGGTACACAGGTTTGAATGCAGCTTACAGACTAAGACAGACTAAGAAGAATGAAGAGTTCATCTATTTCTCAAGAATTGGTCAGGGAAACCTTATGGATAGCAGACAAATGCTGTCTGGTACTTTACTGGGCAACTTTATGAATAGCCCTGAAACACTGTCCAATACAGTAGAGGAAGACCAGCCCCTTAGGTCAGAAGGCACTCAGAATATGAGTGGAAAAGAGCTGCATCATCAGACTAGAACCAATCTTAAGGGTACGGATAAAGTAAAGTTTTTGCAACCTCCATTTGCTGATGTGGCATGACTCAAATTAAGGAGAAAGAGCTGCAAACATCCATTAATAATCAAAACATGGAATGTATTAGTATAAATCTAGGATAATTGGAAGCTGTCAAAAATGAAATGGAGTGCATAAAGAGTGATATCCTAGGCATTGTTGAGTTGTTGTTTTATGTGGTCAAGTAAGAGCTGACCCCTCTTTGAGTTTCTGAAGTGGTGTCACTACAGTAGATTGCCCAACCTTCTTTCTAAGACATAGCTAGTGGGTTTGAACCACCACCCTTCTGATTAGCAGTCAAGTGCCTTAGGCACTACGATACCAGACCTCCTATCCTAGACATTAGTGAGCTGAAATGGACCAGTTTTGGGCATTTTGAATCAGATGACCATATGATCTACTAAGCCAGGAATGACAGTTTGAAGAGGAATGGCATGGCTTTCATCATCACAAAGGATGTTACAAGATCTGTCCTGTAGTACAATGCTATCAGTGATAGGATAATATCCATACACCTAAAAGGAAGACCAGTTAATATTACAATTATTCAAATTTGCTCTCCAAACTCCAAAGCCAAAGATTCTTGTCAACTTCTGTAGTCTGAAATTGACCAAAGATGCAATCAAGATGTGTTGATTATCACTGGTGATTGGAATGCAAAATTTGGAAGCAAAGAAGAATTACCAGTAGTTGGAAAATTTGACATTGGTCACGGAAATAATGCTGGAGACTGCATGATAGAATTTTGCAAGACTAATGACTTATTCATTGCAAATACTTTTTTTAAAAACAACACAAATGGTGGCTATACACATGGACTTCACCAGATGGAGTACACAGGAATCAGATTGACTACCTCTGTGGCAAGAGGCAATGGAAAAGCTAAATATATTTAGCCAAAACCAGACCAGGAGCTGATTGTGGAACAGACCATCAACTGCTCATATGCCAGTTCAACTTGAAGTTGAAGACAATTAAAACAAGTCCACAAGAGCCAAAATATGACCTTGAATATATCCCTCCTGAATTTAGAGACCATCTAAAGAATACATTTGATGCATTGAATACCAATGACTGAAAATCAGAAGAATTAAGGGATGACATCAAGAATATCATCCATGAAGAAAATGAGAGGTCATTAAAAATAAGAGAAAGGAAAACCAAAATGGATGTCAGAAGAGATTCTGAAAATTGTCCTTGTGCATAGAGTAGCTAAAGGAAACGGAAGAAAGGACAAGATAAAAGAGCTGAACAGAAGATATCAAAGAGCAGCTCAAGCAGACAAAGCCTGTTACTATAATGAAATGTGCAAAGACCTGGAGTTAGAAAACCAAAAGGGAGGAACACACTTGGCATTTCTCAAGCTAAAAGAACTGAAGAAAAAATTTAATCCATGAGTTACAATGTTGAAAGATTCTATGGGCAAAATATTGAATGATGCAGGAAGTATTAAAAGATTATGGAAGGAATACACAGAGTCACTGTACCAAAAGACCTAGTTGATCTTCATCCATTTCAGGAGGTGATATATGTTCAAGATCCAATGGTATTGAAGGAAGAAGTTGAAGCTGCACTGAAGGAACTGGTGAAGAACAAGGCTCCAGGAATTGACAGAATACTCATTGAAATCTTTCAACAAACAGATGTCCCACTGGAGGTTCTCATTTGGTTATGCCAAGAGATTTGGAAGACTGCTACCTGGCCAACTGACTGGAAGAGATCCATATTTGTACCCATTGCAAAGAAAGGTGGTTCCATAGAATATGGAAATTATCAAACAGTATCATTAATATCACATGCAAGTAAAATCTTACTGAAGATAATTCAAAAATGGTTTCAACAACATATTGACAGAGAATGTCCAGAAATGCAAGCTGGATTTCAGAAGAGGATGTGAGATGAGGGATATCATTGCTGATGTCAGATGGATCTTGGCTCAAAGCAAAGAATACCAGAAAGATGTTTACTTATGTTTTATTGACT
>NW_006921600.1:274219-296834 GCF_000298275.1 Orycteropus afer afer
TGATGACACAACTTTGCTTGCTGAAAGTGAGGATGACTTGAGGCACTTACTGATGAAGATTGAAGAATACAAGCTGTAGTATGGATTACTCAATATAAAGAAAACTAAAATGCTCACAACTGGACCTATAAGCAGCATCATGATAAATGGAGAAAAGATTGAAGTTGTCAAAGACTTCACATTGCTTGGTTCTATAATTTACTCCAATGGAAGCAGCAGTCAGGACATCAGACTGCATAGCACTGGGCTAATAGGATGATAAGGACCTATTTCAAGTACTGAAGAGCAAAGATGTCTCCTTGAGGAATAAGGTGTGCCTGACACAAGCCATGATATTTTCAATTTCCTCATGTGCATGTGAGAGCTGGACAATGAATAAAGAAGACTGAAGAAGAATTGATGCTTTTGAGTTGTGGTGCTGGCAAAGAATGCTGAAAAGTACCATTGACTGCTAAAAGAACTAAAAAATCCATCCTGGAGGAAGTACAACTGAAATGCTCCTTGAAAGCAAGAATGACCAGACTTCGTCTCACCTACTTTGTCATGTAATCAGAAGGTACCATTCCCTGGAGAAGGTTGTCAAGCTTGGTAAGGTGGAGAGTTGACGAAAGAGAGAAAGGCCCTCAATGAGATGGATTGACACAGTGGCTGCAGGCAATGGGCTCAAGTATAGCAGGGATCGTAGAGCTGGCATGGGACTGGGCAGTGTCTTGTTCTGCTGTGCATAGGATCGCTATGAGTTGGAAATGACTCGGTAGCACCTAACAACAATAATATTCTATTGTAGAGGAAGAGAAAGTATTTTTAAATATAACCATTTTATTGAATCTTAATAGCTTAGACTTGAGTTTCTATAAAAGATATAGAATCACAGGGCTAAATCCTCTCCTTCTAAAATAGAAATGAGCTTGATTAGTTATAGAGGCCACAGTTTGGACGAGTATCTCACATTCTGATCCAATAGCAACTACTCACTAAATAGATCCCTCTGACAAAGTGAATTAAGAGGCTCTCATATTAGCCATGTTAAAATAATAATCAAAACTAAAAAAAATGAAACATAAGGTTTAATCTGAGCAGTTTTTCTATATGCATATAGCAAGACCATTCCAATTCTTAAAAAAAAAAAAAAAAAAGGCAAATGGCTCAAAGAATGCTAGTTACAATGAAATGTATAAAGAGAAGAGGAGGGAAAATAGAAGATCAACAATTGGCAAACTGCCATAACTGATTGATTGAACTTTGTCCTCCCTCTTTTACTAGGATCAGCTGGTATCAGGTCACATGGTAGTCTCTGGCCAGGCTACTAAAAATTTGGCCCTCCACCCACCTGCTGCCCTAAGATCTTTCAAAATTTAAATTAAGTGTTTTTCATTAAATCACAAGGTAATGGTTTTGCTATTGACTACCTTTTTCTTCTCAGTGTCTGACCTCCAGTTCTTGGGCCATAAACCAGCAGAAGTCTCCAGCCTGTTGCCTGACATGCAGATTTCTTGACTGCTGAGTCCATGGATGTTGATTGTGGATCCAAGAAAAAAGATAACTTCAATCTTTTCTCCTTTAATCATGATGTTGCTTATTGGTCCAATAATGAGGATTTTTGTTTTCTTTATGTTGAGGTATAATCTATACTGAAGACTATATAGTCTTTGGTCTTCCTTAGTAAGTGCTACAAATCTTCTTCACTTTCAGAAAGCGAAGTTGTTGTGTCATCTGCATATCTCAAATTGTTAATGGGTCCTCCTCCAATCCATAATTTGTTATGATCCACACAGTCAAATGTCTTTGCATAGTCAATAAAACATAGGTAAACATCTTTCTGATATTCTTTGCTTTCAGCCAAGATCAGTGTGCAATCAGTAATGATAATCCCTAATTCCGCAACAATTCTGAGTCCTCCTTGAGTTTTTGGCAATTCCCTGTCAATATACTGCTGCAACTGCTTTTGAATTATCTTCAGCAAAATTTTACTTGTATGTGATATTAATGACATTGTTCAATAATTTTCACATTCTATTAGATCTCCTTTCCTTGGAGTGGGTACAAATATTGATCTCTTTCAGACAGTTGGCCAGGTAGCTGTCTTCCAAATCTTTTGGCATAACCAAATGAGTGCCTTCAGTGGGGCATCCATTTATTGAAACATCTCAGTGGGTATTCTGTCAATTCCTGGCGTCTTTCTTTTTTGCCAATTCCTTCAGTGAAGTTTGGATTTCTTCCTTCTATACCATTAGTTCTTGGTCATACACACCTCCTGAATAGTTGAACATCGACCAATTCTTTTTGGTACAGTATCTCTCTGTATTCCTTCCATCTTTGGATGTTTCCTGCATCTCAATATTTTGACCACAGAATCCTTCAATATTGCAACTTGAAGCTTGAATTTTTCCTTCACTTCTTTCAGTGTGAGAAATGCAGAGTGTGTTCTTCCCTTTTGGTTTTCTAACTCCAGGTGTTAACATATTTTGTTGTAATTCTTTGCTTTGTCTTCTCGAGCTACCCTTTGAAATCTCTGTTCAGCTCTTTTATCTCATCATTTCTTTCATTCTCTTTAGCTACTCTCCACTCAAGAGTGAGTTTCAGAGTCTCTTTCTGACATCCATTTTGGTCTTTTCTTCCTTTCCTGTCTTTTTAATTACTTTTTGCCTTCTTCATGTATTATGATGTTCATGATATTATTCCACCACTCATATGTTTTCTTCAGTCACTGGTATTCAATGTGTCAAATCTATTCTTTAGATGGTCCCTAAATTCTGGTGGGATATAATCAAGCTCATATTTTAGCTCTTGTGGTCTTGTTTTAATTGTCTTCAACTTCAACTTGAAATTGCATTTTAGCAATTGATGATCTGTTCCACAGTCAGCCCCTGGCCTTGTTTTGACTGATGATATTGAGCTTCTCCATCACCTCTTTCCACAGATGTAGTTGATTTCATTCCTGTGTATTTCATCTGGTGAGTTCCATGTGTATAGCCACCATTTATGTTGTTGACAAAAGGTATTTGCAATGAACAAGTTGTTGGTCTTGCAAAATTCTATCATGTGACCTCTGGCATCATTTCTATCACTAAAGCCATATTTTCCGTGATTCTTCTTTGTTTCCAGCTGTTGAAATAATCAGTATATCTTGATTGTATGTTTGGTCAATTCACACTGCAGAGGTTGGTAAAAATCTTCAATTTCTTCATCTCTGGCTTTAGTCATTGGTGTGTAAATTTGAATAATACTAGTATAAACTGGTTTTCCTTGTAAGCATATGGATATTATCCTATCACTGATGTCATTACATTTCAGAATATCTTGAAATGTTCTTTTTGATGATGAATGTGACATCATTTCTCTTCAATTTGTCAATCCTAGCAGTGGAGATCATGTGATTTTCTGGTTTAAAATGACCAATACTAATCTGTTTCAGTTCACTAATGCCTAGAATATTAATCTTTATGCATTTCATTCCAGTTTGGACAACTTCCAATTTTCTGAGATTCATATTTCATTCATTCCATGTTCCAATTATTAATGAATTTTTGCAGCTGTTTCTTGCCATTTTGAGTCCTGCCCCATCAGCAAATGAAGGCCTCAAAAGCTTTACATCACCCATGTCATTAAGATCAACTCTACTCTGAGGAGGCAGCTCTTCCCCAGTCATATTTGACTGCCTTCCAACCTGAGGGGCTCACCACTTGGCACTATAGCAGACAATGTTTCACTGCTATTCATACGGCTTGCAGTTGCCAGTTTTTCCAGAAATGGATGGCTCTCCTTCTTTCCAGTCTATCTTAGTCTGTAGGCTTCACTGAAACCTGTCCACCATGCATGAACTTGCTGGTATTTGAAATAGCAATGACACAGCCTCCACCCTCACATCAACTTGCAATACACCACAATGTGACAAATTGACGTATGAATGGTGGGGTAGACAAATGAGACTTTTGCGGGGTAAACTAAGTTTTGAGGGACACTTAGGAAGATAGACATAAGGAAGAAGATATTGAAGGAAAAAAATGTCTCATCCCAGTAATTCCAAGACTAAGCATTTGCCTCTGAGTCTTTTGTATTCTTAGCATTACCATCCTAGTATTTTATTATCTATTTTTCTCTCTTATGAAATTTCACTTTCACCTTTTTCTAGAAGATTGCCATATTAAATGTAATAACAAAAATATCAGTGGTGGTAGTGCTAGCAGTAGTTCTGTCATTGTTGTCATGGTCATGTTGATTCCAACTCATAGTGGCCCTATATGATAAAAGTGAACACACGTAGAGTTTCCTAGGCTGTAAATCTTTAAGGGAGCAGATCACTAGGTCTTTTCTCCCATGGAGTGCATTCAAACTACCAACCTGTCAGTTAATAGTCAAGTGGTTAACTGTTGTGCCACTAGGGTTCCTTTGTAGCTATAGTAGCAGCTACCATTTCATAAGTATTATTATTTTCCTAATATTCAGATAAACAATTTTGATTAATTCACTCATTTAACCCCCAGACAAACTCTATGAGATAGTTCTTATGTTATATTCATTTTGTTGTTGTTGTTAGGTGCTGTCAAGTTGTCTCCAACTCATAGCAACGTAATACACAACAAAATGAAACACTGCCCAGTCCTGTGCCAGCCTCATGATCCTTGCTATACTTGGCCCATCATTGCAGCCATTGTGTCAATCAACTTGTTGAGGGTCTTCCCTTTTTTCATTGACCCTCCACTTTATCAAGAATGATGTCTTTCTCCAGGGAATGGTCTCTCCTCACCATGTGACCAAAGTAGGTGAGACGAAATGTGGCCATTCTTGCTTCCAGGGAGCATTCTAGCTGCACTTCATCCACGACAGATTAGTAAATCCTTTTAGCAGTCCATGGTACTCTTAGCATTCTTCTCCAACAAGACAATTCAAAAGCATCAACTCTTCTTCAGTCTTCCTTATTCATTGTCCAGCTCTCACATGCATAAGAGGCGATTCAAAATACCATGCCTTGGATTGTTGTTGTTGCTGTTATGGGCCATTAAGTCAGAGCTGACTCATAGCGACCCCTCCTTGGGTTTCTGAGGCAGTATCACTATGGAAGTAGAATGCCCCATCTTCCTTCCAAAGAGTGGCTGGTGGGTTTGAACTGCCAGCCTTCTGATTAGCAATCAAGTGCCTTAGGCGCTATGCTACCAGAGAATTAGGCATGCCTTAATCTTCAAGGAGACATCTTTGCTCTTCAACACTTGAAAGAAGTCTTTTGCAGCAGATTTGCCCAATGTAATACATCATGTCTTGATTGCTACTTCCATTGGTGTTGGTTATAGTACCAAGTAATATGAAGTCCCTGACAACTTCAAACTTTTCTTCATTTATCATGATGCTGCTTATTAGTACAGTTGTGAAGATTTTAGTTTTCTTTATATTAAGGTGTAACCCATATTGCAAACTGTAGTCATTAATCTTCATCACTAATTGCTCTATGTCATCTTCGCTTTAAGCAAAGTATGTTGTGTCATGTGCATATCGCAGGTTGTTAATGAGCCTTCCTCCAATCTTGATGCCATGTTCTTCTTCATATAGTCCAGCTTCTTGAATTGTTTGCTCAACATATAAATGGAATAAAATATAGTGACAGTGTACAACCTTGATGCACTGTGTTCCTTATTTTAAAAAATGCAGTATCTCCTTGTTTTGTTCTGATGACAGCCTCCTTGTCTATGCACAGGTTCCTCATGAGCATAATTAAGTGTACTGGAATTCCCATTCTTCTTAATGTTATCCATAATTTGTTATGGTTCACACAGTTGAATGCTTTTGTATAGTCAATAAAACACAAGTAAACATCTTTCTTGCTTTCTGCCAAGATCCATCTGACATCAGCAATGATATCTCTCATTCCACATCCTCTCCTGAACCCAGATTGCATTTCTGGAAGTTCTCTGTAAATATACTGCTGCAACTGTTTTTGAATTATCTTCAGTAAGATTTTACTTGCATGTGATATTAATGATATTTTTCAATAATGTACATATTCTGTAGGATCACCTTTCTTTGCAATGGGTCCAAATATGGATCTCTTCCTGTCAGTTGGCCAGGTAGCTGTCTTCCAAATCTCTTGGCATAGCCAAGTGAGTGCCTCCAGTGCAGCATCTGTTTGTTGAAACATCTCAATGGGTATTCTGTCAATTCTTGGAGCCTCGTTCTTTTGCCAATTCCTTCAGTTTCAACTTCTTCCTTCAATACCATTGGGTCTTGAACATATGCTACCTACTGAAATGGATGAACATCGACCAATTATTTTTGGTTCAGTAACTCTCTGTATTCTTTCCATCTTTATTTGATGTTCCCTGCATCATTCAATATTTTGCTCATAGAATCTTTAAATATTACAACTCAAAGCCTGAATTTTTGCTCAGTTCTTTCAGCTTGAGCAATAATGAGTGTGTTCTTCCCTTTTGGCTTTCCAACTCCATGTCTTTGCATATTTCATTATAATAATTGACTTTGTCTTCTCAAGCTGCTCTTTGAAATCTTCTGTTCAGCTCTTTTATCTTCTCATTTCTTCCATTTGCTTTAGCTACTGTTCACTCAAGGGCAAGTTTCAGACTCTCTTCTGACATTCATTTTGGTCTTTTCTTCCTTTCGAGTCTTTTTAATGATCTCTTATTTTCTTCATGGATATTCTTGTTATCATCTTACAGTTCCTCTGGTTTTCAGTCATTGGTGTTAAATGCATCAATTCTATTGTTTAGATGGTCTCTAAATTCAGGAGGGATATAACCAAGGTCATATTTTGGCTCTCATGGACTTCTTTTATTGTCTTCAACTCCAACTTGAACTTGAATATGAACTTGCATTGATGGTCTGTTCCACAATCAGCTCCTGGCCTGGTTTTGGTTAAAGATATTGAGCTCCTCCATCGCCTCTTGCCAGAAATGTAGTCAATCTGATTCCTGTGTACTCCATCTGGTGAAGTCCACATGTATAGCTACTGTTTGTGTTGTTGAAAAAGGTATTTGCAATGAATAAGTCGTTGGTCTTACAAAATTCTATCATGCAATCTCCAATGTTATTTCTGTCCAAAGTATTTCCCAAATACCATTGATTCTACTTTGTTTCCAAGTTTTTCATTCCAATCACCAGTGATAATCAACATATCTTGAATGCATGTTTGGTCAACTTCAGGCTGCAAAAGTTGGTAAAAATCTTCAATTTCCTCATCTTTGGCTTTGGTGGTTGCTGCATGAATTTGAATAATAGTAGTATAACTGGTCCTCCTTGTAGCCATATGGCTATTATCCTGTCACTGACAGCATAGCACTTCAGGATTGATCTTGAAACATTCTTTGCAATGATGAATGCCATGCCATTCCTCTTCAATCTGTCATTCCTGGCATAGTAGATCACATGATTGTCTGATTCAAAATGGCCATAACTAGTCCATTTCAGCTCACTAATGTCTAAGATATCCATCTTTATGTGTTCCATTTCATTTTTGACAACTTCCAATTCTCCTAGATTCATACTTCATACATTGCTTGTTCCAATTATTAATGGATATTTGAAACTGTTTTTTCTTATGTGGAATCACACCACATCAGGAAATGAAGGCCCCAATAGCTTTACTCCATCCATGTCATTAAGGTCAGCTCTACTCTGAGTAGGCAACTCTTTCACAGGCTTATTTTGAATGTCTTCTGATCTGAGGGGCTCACCTTCTGGCACTATATCAGGCAATGTTTCAGGGCTATTCATTAACTTTTCCAGTAATATATCAGACAGTGTTTCACTGCTATTTGTAAGTTCTTCTTTGGCCAATTCTTTGAGAAGTAGATATCCTCTTCCTTCTTCTGAGTCTGTCTTAGTCTGGAAGATCCACTGAACCTATCCACCATGGGTAACCTGTTGACATTTGCAATACTGGTGACATAGCCTCTAGCTTCATAGCAACATGTAAGCCACCACAGGACAACAAACTGACAGACAACTTTTTCATCTCCCTTATTTGTTCCAAACTTCTTCACTCACTTCCGTGCCTCCCTTAAAGCCACTCCAAAAGCTGCCAGTGCCTGGCTCTACTACCAGGTCACCCCTTAAAGCAGTTTCCAAAAGCCCCTGGCTTTTTATATATACAAATTAGGCAAGAAATATTAGATAATTTACTCAAAATTACACAGCTTGTTAACATCAGAATAAGAATTTAAACCTAATAGATTATGTATGTTCTTAATTACTACTTTACATTATTTTCTTGTATTATTACTTTTTTCTGCTGTTCTCCTCACCAATTGAACATCACTTGCTTATGCTTTGTTCTATTTTATGTTGAAGTATTTTTTATCCCTTGTATTAATTACCTTTTCACTTAGATTTTTGATCCTCAAAGAAAATAACTAAGTAGAGTGGCACCTAATATAGTACAAAATTTTGCACATAATAATGAAAACATTTGCTTGATTGACTGAAAAATGTCTGAAGCACAATATTTCCCATCTGAATTTTCCACCAGAAAAGAAACAGGGTAGAAGTCTCCTTCATTTATAAAAGATCATTTAGGAAATTTTCTTTGGTTGACTTGCACTGCTTAGATTTAAGTGTCCCTAGAACCATACTTTATTCTACTTAGATCAACAATAAATTTATAAAAATATTAAAATAATACAAAGTATTTCTCTGACTACAATATAATGAAGCTAGAAATCAATAACAGAAAAAAAAAAGAACTGGAAAATATGTAAACATATTGAAATTAAACAATACACTATTACACTACCAATTGATCAAAGAAGAAATCACAAATTTCTTAGAGTCAAATGGAAATAAAAGCATAAAATACCAAAGCTTATGGAATATGGAAAATTCAGTATTCAGAGGAAAAGTTATAGCAAAATATTCCTACATGAAAAGAAAAGAAAGCTTTCAAATCAACAGACTAACTCAACAACTCCAGAACTAGACAACACCTGTTAGAATAAAGGAAATAACAAAGACCAGAGCATAAATAAATAAATTCAAAACAGAAAAACAATAAAATCAGTAGGTAGTTCTTTGAAAAGATCAATAATTTGACAAACTTTTAGAAAGACTGCCAAAGAAAAAGTAAAAATATGCAAATAACCAAAATAAGATACTAAATAGGGGATATTACAATTGACCTAATCAAAATAAAGATAATTATGACAGAATATTATGAATAAGTGTATGGCAACAAACTGGATAATCTACATGAAATAGACAAATTCTTATAAGCATATACCTTACCCAAACTGATTCAAGAGGAAAAAGAAAGTCTCAATAAACCCATAACAAGTGAAGAGAGCAAATCAATTATCTAAAACTTCTTAGTAAAAAATAAGTACTGGGCCAGGGAATTCTACTACACATTTACAGAAGAATTGACAGCAGTACTATGTAAACTATGCCAAGATAAAGAGAAGGAAAGAACATCCCCTAATTCTTTCTCTGGAGCAAACATAATTTTAATACAAAAACCAGACATAGACACCACAAGAAAAGAAAACTATAGGCTAACAACCCTTATAAATATAGACACAAAATCTTCAATGTAATACTAGCGAACATAATCCAACAGCATATTAAATGAGTCACACACCATGACCAAGTAGGTTTTATTCCTGGAATCCAAGGATGGTTCAACTTTAGAAAATCAATTAGCATAATGAGACAAAGGAAAATAATCACACGATCATCTCTGTGGATGTAGAAAAAGCAATTGATAAACTCTAACACCTTTCTTGATAAAAACTCTAAAAAAGATTGGAATAGAAGGGAAATTTCTCAGTATGATTCAGAGCATATATGAAAACCAACATTATACTTAATGGAGGAAGACTGAAAGATTTTCTTGAAATCACAAACAAGATAACAGTAATCATTCTCACCACTTCTACTCAATATTGTATTAGAAGTCTTGCCAGAGTAACAAGACAAGAAAAAGAAATAAATGGCATCTATATTGGAAAAGAAGAAGTAAAATTATCTGTATTCATGGATGATATGATTCTATATATAGAAAATCCCAGAGATTCCACAGGAGAACTTCTAGAGCTAACAGAGGAAATAAGTAAAGTTGTAGACTACAAGCTCAACAAAGAAAACTCAGTTGGGTTTCTATATATCAGCAATAAGAAATTTGAAAGGGAAATTAGGGAAACAATTCCATTTACTATACCATCTAAGAGAATAAAATACCTATGAATCAATCTAACCAGGAATATGAAGGACTTACACAATGAAAACTGGAAAAGATTGCTGAAAGAGATTTAAAGAAGACTTAAACAAAAGGAAAGATGTTCCATGTTCATAGATTGGAAGAATGACTGTTGTTAAGATGTCAATATTACTCAAAGCAATGTATACTTTCACACAATCTCAATCAAAATTCCAAAAGCCATCTTTACAGAAATAGAAAAACGCAATCCTGAACTTTATATAGAATGGCAAGAGGCCCCAAAGAGCTAAAGCAATGTTTAAAGGGAAGAAAAAAGTAGGGGAAAATCACATTTCCTGATTTGAAAAATGTACTATACAGCTACAGTAATCAAAGCAGCCCTGTACTGGTATAACAATAGACACATGGATCAATGGAATAGAATTGAGAGTCCAGAAATAAACCCACATATTTATGGTCAGCTGAATTTTGACAAGGGGGCTAAGTCCATTCAATAGAAAAAAAAAAAGAATCTCTTCAATAAAGGGTGTTGGGAAAATTAGATTTTCAAATGAAAAACAATGAAACAGGATCCATTCTTCACATCATACAAAGATTCAAATTCACAATGGGTTAAAGACCTAACTGTGAAAACTAAATTCTAAAATTCTTTGAAGAAAATGTAGGAGCAATGTTGTTAGACCTAGCTTTTAACAACAGATTATCTAATAGAGTAACAAAAACACAAACAGCAAAAGACAAAGGAAATAAATGATTGTTGTTGTTGTTATGTGCCGTCGTGTCAAACCCGACTCATAGCGACCCCTCCTTGGGTTTCCGAGGCAGTATCACTACAGAAGTAGGATTGCCCAACCTTCCTTCCAAGGAGTGGCTGGTGGGTTTGAACCGCCAGACTTCTGGTTAGCAGGCAAGTGTCTTAGACACTATGCTACCAGAGCTCCCAAATAAATGATATCTCATAAAAATTAAAACTTTTGTTCATCAAAAGACTTTATGAAAAATGTTATTAGATAAGCTACCAAGAATAGCCTTCAGAAACCATATATCTAAAATGGATGTAATAACCAAAAAAACATATATCTTTGGCAACTTAACAATAAAAAGACATAAAGCCTTATCAGAAAATGAGCAAAGTATTTGAGTAGACATTTCACCAAAGAGGATATGCAAGTGTCCACCAAACACATGAAAAGATGGTCAGAATCATTTGGCATCAGAGAGATGTAAATCAAAACTACAATGAGATACCTTTTCACTCCCACGTGTATGGCTATGATTAAAACAAAAGGAAAACAGAAAATAACAAATGTTAGCAAGGATGTGGAGAAACTAGGACCCTTATCTGTTGCTACTGGGAATGCAAAATATTACAGCCATGTGGAAAACAGTGTGGTGTTTAAATACCATTTTAAATACTAAAAATAGAACTATCATATGTCCCAGCATTTCCACTCCTAGATATATACCTGAAAGACTTGAAAGCAGAGATTCAAAAACAGACTTTTACACCAATATTCATTTCAGCACCATTCACAATAACCGAAAGGTGGAAACAACCTAAATGCCCATCAGCAGATGAATAAATAAACTAAATGTGGAATATAAAATAGAATACTACTCAATAAGTAGGAAAAATGAAATTTTGATATGTACTACAATAACAATGGAGCTGGAAGACATTATGCTGAGTGAAATAAATTAATTACAAAAGGACAAATATTGTATGACTTTATTTATATAAAAAGACAAGAAAAGACAAACATATAGAGAACAATTTACCATGGGCAGTAAGGAAGGAAAAAAGGAGAAGTTAACAGTGATGGAAATATCACACTGATTAAGAGTAAGGTTGTACAACTGATTATTGTAATTGTTGTCCCTAAATTGTACATCTGTAAACATTTCAGTTGGAAAATATTTTGTGGTAAATATATTTTCAAAAATGACAACAACAAAAAAAATAGAGTAGTTACTGAGGCTGGTTATGTACAACCAAATATGTAATGGGATTCAAGTCCTTGATTTGGAGATTTAGAGTCATAGTTTCCTGGAACAGCCTATTTAATTGGCCTAATAGAGTGTTGAATTCTTCTGTTCTATCTCCAAATTTACTGCATAGTGTCTGGGGTCTGAAAAGCATGCGAGTGATCAACAAAGGCACAATTCTAGGTCTACATTCACCAGGAGCAATAGAGGAAGAAGGAGAGTCAGAAAAACAAGGATGATACGCAATTTGTGGCTAATTTCCAACTACCTCTTTTCCTATGAGACCAGAAGAAATGATGGTGTCCAACTATAACTGAACATGTTGATCAAAGACTCGATAGAAGAATCCAGGTCAAAAGAAGGGAAAATGCAGAATGGAATTTCAAATTCTCATAGATTCTAGACTTTCTGGAGCCATGAGGATGGATGAACCCTTGAAACTATTGTCCTGAGATAATCTTTAAACTCTAAACTAAAACTATTCCCTAAAGTCCTCTTAAAGCCAAACAATAGTTTAGCTTATAGACTAGTAAAAGAAAAGTCTTCCTTGAACAGTACGCTGTATATGGATCAAAGTGACAACAGTAACTCAAAAGATTGAATAGGAACCATAGGAGCCAGTAAGTTTATGTTAATATGGGAGGACCAACTCAGAAAAGGAGGATGAGAATGGTTGCACAACTCAAACAATGTAATCAATATCCTGAATTGTACATGTAAAAATTGTTGAATTGGTGTGTGTTTTGCTGTGTATATTCTCAACAACAACAACAACAACAAAATAAATAAAAGTTAGAGAAAAAAACAGTCAATATACATGGTAGTAGTAGTTTCATAGTTAGTAATGAATAGGGTTGGGGAAAACAAAGCAAAACTTCAGTGAGATTAACTGACATAGTAGCTAAGACATCGTACTCAAACATACCAACAATCATGAAGATGTCACAGGACCAGCAGTGTCTCATCCTATTATGCGTTGCCTTGAATTGGAGCCAACTTGATGGCAACTAACAATGACTACAGAACTAATTTTCATTGTTAACAGCTAACTCTTTTGTTCCTTTTCTTCCCTATACAGATATCAAGCAATGAAAGTAAATTCCACTAAGAAAATTAGTTCTTTGTTAATTTCACATCTCTGTGCTCACACTAAAGAAATTGCTGAACCATTTAATCCTGTCTCTCATAATTATAAAGGTAAGCCTTATAGGAAGATATTTGATGAACAGAAGTATGAAATATATATGCTTATATATGTCTGAGTATAAATATAATATAAAATATTTCTGAAATGTAAACTTGGTCTTTCATAGATAGTTAATAGCTTATAGAACACTATGGATAAAATTAATATATAAGTCCACTTTATTTTAATATATAAATGTATGTTTTCTTTTAATAAGACCAAAAGAGATTTCACTTTTGTGTTTTACATCAGAATTTGCCCTGATTATTCATGAATAAAGTGCCAAAAAGTCCAGTTCCATTATTCTCACTGATCCAGGCCCAGAGGAAATAATGTGAAGTGATGCCAACTGGCTGTAAACCAACATATGACTAAAGCCTGTGAGCTTGTGGAGTGGATCCAGAGTCATGTACACATGGGTCTGCTACTGGCTTTGTGATCTTGACCCTAAATTGCCCTGTGATCATTGGTTGGCCTCTGTAGTCCAACCTCCCTGTGTGTCAGTCTTCTCTTTCAAAGAGCTTTGCCAATAGCAACGTTCTTATTTCACCATCTGGAACTGCCATCCACAAATGCCTCTGTACATTTAGCAAATGATCACAAGGGAAGGAATATGTTCCATTCCCATAGGCAGCAGAGTAGCACTGACAAAACCTTAAGACTACATTTCATGGAACTAATGCAAAAAATTATTTCTATCTACTGCTTCCCTCTAGCCTCACAGGTGCCAAATACTGGACAACTGAAGACTTGCAGAGACTTGATAGCATGCGAAGATGGAAATCCAACTGTTTTAGTAGCACATGTCATAGCCTGCTTTGGCCAGAGTCATCCAAACCACCGAACGCCAAAGAAACTTGCATGAGAAACAGAGAAAAAGTCTGACATAGAAGCACAGTTATAAAACTGTTTTCCACAATATATCTTTCAACTATAAATCATAGCATTTAATGAAGTGGGTGTTGCCTTTTTTAAAATGTTAGATATAGTGTGTAAACTTCTCAGAATTATTTAGATTTCCAAGGCTCTCAATAAAAGAACCAGTACCAGTTGCCAGTTCATGTAACCCTATGAGTTTAAGAGTAGAACTGTAATCCATTGTGCTTTCTTTACCTCTTTTTTTAATATTTTATTGTTGCTGATGAGAGTATACACAAAATATGTACTAATTCAAGTTTCTACACATACATTTCAGTGACATTGATTGTATTCTTCTAGTTGTGCAACCATTTTCACCCTCCTTTTCTGAGTTGCTCCTCTTCCATTAACATAAACTCACTGCCCCCTAAGTTTCCTATCTAAGCCTTCAAGTTGCTGTTGTCAATATGATTCCATTATAGATACATTTTGAAAGCACACAATGCTCAAGTAATACATTGTTTAACAGTTTAGAGAAATTCTTTCAGTTTTGTGGTACAGTGAATTACTAAACATGATCCTTCTAGTTATAGCCTTTGAAATTTCCACGAAATGACTAGGGAAGAATATGTAAATGTAAGGTGGTAGTGGCCCACCAAGGGTATTGGACAGTTTGCTAATAATATAAATAAGGTGCATGACAGCCTTGTGGGGGTGGTTGTTGTTCCTATCGTGTTGTTGTTGTTGTTATGTGCCATCGAGTCAGCCCCGACTCATAGCGACCCCTCCTTGGGTTTCTGAGGCAGTATCACTATGGAAGTAGATTACCCAACCTTCCTTCCGAGGTCGTTCCTATTAGGTGATGTCAAGTCAGTTCCAACTCACAGTGGCCCTATGTACAACAGAGGAAACACTGCCCAGTCTTGTACTATCTTCACAATCATTGTCATGCTTGAGTCCCTCAACACAGTCATTGTGTCAATTGTAGAACCATGCAAATAAGGTATATGGAACACTAACATGGGAAGTGATCAGTTTTGCCATCCCACTAGGCTTAAACTGAATCTTCCCAGAGGTGGGACCTCATGGCTACCAAGAAAGAAGAGCCAAATATAGTGTGTCCTTTGGATCTGGGGTTTCTGTGCTGGGAAAATCCTCAATCCAAGAGACAGAGAGAGCTGTAACACTGGAGTGGTGGTGAAAGGTGGCAAAGTGGTGGCAGGGAAGTGGCAGCAGCAGAGGGAGCAGAACTGGGAGACCACAAGGGGGATGGCACAGAGGGCTTCACAACCCACAGAATAAGAAAGCTGAGAACATTCAGGCCGGAGGCTTACTGGTGGAGTATAGTGCTTCCAGGCATCTTGTAGATCTAGATTTGCTTACCCATGGAGCTAGACCTGAGCACCTTTGGGCTAAAGTGCCTCTGGGCACTTATTGGCAGAGCTAAAAGAGCTTTATAACACTTGCTTGAGCAGGGCAGAGGCCAAAAGGCTTGGGTCCCAGAAGCTTAGGGCCAGAGAAAAACTTGTCTACAGGCACTACTCAGAAGAGGCTGTCCTGAAAGGAGAACTGTATCCTGAGTCTTTCTTGATCCTGAAATATAGCCTATTACTTTCCGTAATAAACGTCATAACCATAAGTATTTTCTGTGAGCTCTATGTGGCTGTTGCAAAGAATTATCAAACTCAGCAGAGAAGTCGAGAGTGCTTTGGGGGGATAGTTGGTTGGTGTCAGAATTGGTAAAAAGGTTGGAATGTGGAGGCGTGTCAGACTTCCGTTTCAAAGGAATTAGCATTGGGCTCTTAATGCTGATAATGATTTTTCTATCCCCTTGTGAAGTTAGAGGAGATCAGAGAACATCTCCTAGTAATTTGTGCAGGTTTTAAGAAGACGTAAAAGGGGATTTCCAGTAAGATGGAGGAATAGGCAGACAAACTACACAGACCTTCTTCAACAAAGAAAAGAGGAACCAATTAACACAGATACAGAAGATAATCTGGGAGCCCTAAGCTTTGAAAAGAAAGATACAGAAGTGGACTAAAGTCCAGCTAGTAGAAGAACCTGCAAGAAGGCAGTGAAAAAGGAGACATACAGAGCTGTGGACTGTCAGTGATCCTGATGGCACAGACCAATTAGATATTGGCAAATGGCATTATTGTTGTTGTTGTTGTTAAGTGTCATCGAGTTGGACCCTACTCACAGTGACCCCTTCTTGGGTTTCCAAGGCAGTATCACTATGGAAGTAGATTGCCCCATTTTCTTTATGAGGGGTGGCTGGTGGGTTTGAACTGCTGGCTTTCTGGGTTAGCAATCAAGTGCCTTAGGCACTAAGCTACCAGAGCTCCTAAATGGCATTGTTGTTGTTGTTGTTGTATGCCATCGAGTCAGCCCTGACTCATAGCGACCCCTCCTTGGGTTTCCAGGGCAGTATCACTACGGAAGTAGGATTGCCCAACCTTCCTTCTGAGGAGTGGCTGGTGGGTTTGAACCCCCAGCCTTCTGGTTAGCAGTCAAGTGCCTTAGCCACTATGCTACCAGAGCTCTAAATGGCATTAGGACCTAAGAATTAACCTAAAATTCAGCCCTACTAGCCAGTGGCAGCATGGAGGACTGCACTGGTAGCTGATGAATAAAAGAGGAAGTAGCAAAGAAGGAGATGGGCTGAGCTGTGTGGACTTTTGGGTGTCCAGAAGGTACAGCCATTTTGTGTGTTTGCACACAAAGTTTAAAAGCAGTTTGGCTATTTTGGATATTTAAAGTGACAGCATTCTCTCAGATTGTAGAGAACTAAGAATAGGTTCCACTTGCTGGGAACTGCAAGGACATCTCAAGGATACTAAGGACTAGAAAGGTGCCATATTCCCCTTGTTACTCTTATACCTCACACCCTCTTGGTGAATGGAGGTGCAGCCATCCCTCACTCCCACCAAGCTTTTGGGCTGGCAGAAATTCCATCCCAGTCTGTATGCTCTAACAATGCCTGGGTGCCCTGCCCCGCAAGCCCAGACTTTTTTTTTTTTCTTTGTTTGTTTTTGTCGGTTGTAAAATTATTATTATTATTATTATTTCTTATTCCCTTCCCAGGTTATAGTTTTTGGCTTTTTCTTTCTTCCCTTTTTCTGATTCCCATTTTCTTCTTTCTTGTGGTTCTCCCCATTCCTTGTTTTTCTTTTTGCATTTTTTCCAATTTTTCCTTCATTATTCTCCTACTCTACTTCTTTTATCTTATTCCTCCTCCACTAGACAGTGTGTTTTATTTCCTCTCCCCTTTTTCTATTCATATTTCTTTTGGCCTTTTAAAGTATTTCTTTAAATATTTTCTCCTATTTATTGCCTTTACTCTTTTTTTTTTTTTTCTCTTTTGGGTGATTGTTGTTGTGTAGTTATGGGGTATGTGTGTTTTGTCCTGCTGCTTTTACTTTTTTGATGTTTTTTTTAATTGTTATTTTTCTCTAACTGAGTGGGAGACAGCAACTGTCCCCCTATAATTCAAACACACCCATACCTCCTACAGCTCCACTCACTGAATGACAGGCATAATCCTCTTTTGCACCAACTGGCCAATAATACATGACCACCAATAAAAGCATGACTCACCCTTAACTGCTCTTCACAAACAGTTAACAGAAATCTGTTCAGGCACTTTCATTCTCTATTATACCCACCAGGGGACAGGTAGTGAGTGCCTAAGTGCTGCCAACTAGTGAATAGAGGAGCACAGTAGCCTGGTTACTCAGATATCTCTGGAAAAAAAAAAAAAGAAAGAAAGAAAGAAAGAAAATCTTGGGCAAATCACTCCAACATACAATCACCAATTAAATATAAATACAACAAAGTCACAATGTCTTGGAGACAACAGACCATCACAGTCCACACAAAGAAGCAGGATAAAACAGTTTTATAGAAACCCGGAACACATCCTTGAGGAAGAAGCAACATTGGAACTCCCTGAAAAGGAATTCAGAAGAATTCTATTTAGGTACCTTCAAAGGATGGAGAGACAAATCAAGGAAAACACAGCCAAAACCATAGAAAAATTTCAGAAGAAAATGCAAGAAATAAAATGACAAAATAAATGAAAAATTAGAAATGATACAAAATCTACAGATGGAAATCCAGAAGATTAATATTAAATTTTCAGAAATAGATAACACTTTAAAAGGACAAAGGAGTAGAATCAAATGAATGGAACACAGAATTAATGAGATTGAAGATAAGTAACTGAATACTTCTTTGGAAAGGGATCAATCAGAAAAAGATCAAAAGAAAGTGAAGAAAGCTGAAGGTTCATATGGGGTACCATCAAAAGGAATAACTTACCTGTAATCATAATTTCAGAAGAGGAAGAGAAAAAGAAAACCACTGAGAAATTGTCCAAGCTTTGTTGGAAGAGAACTGCCCTGATATGATGAAAGATAAGAATATATGCATTCAGGTAGTCCAATGAACCTCAAACAGGATAGATCCCAAAGAAAATTACCAAGACGTATCATCAACAAACTTGCCAAAACTGAAAGACAAAGAAAGAATACTGAAAGCAGCATGGGAAAAATGGAAGGTTACCTACGAGAGGCAACCAATAAGACTAAGCTCTGATTTCTCAGCAGAAACCATGCAGGTGAGAAGACAGAGATAGTACATATAAAACCCTGAAAGAAAATTTTCCAGCCAAGAATTACATATTCAGCAAAATTGTCCCTCAAATATGATGGCTAAATTAGGATATTACCAGATAAGCGGAAATTAAGGGGCTTTGTTAAAATCAGATCAACCTTGCAAGAGATACTAAAGGGAATCCTCTGAACAGAGAACCAATAATAGCAAACAACAACCAGCTATAAACCAACCATAAATACACATGATGACATAACTCAGAAACCAACACAGTTATGGAAGTATCCAAAGTAAAATAAACTTACATTATTGTAAACAGGGAACCAGAGACATCCATTGGAAAAAGAGGACAACTACAGACCAAAAAGATGGAAAAAAAATGTGTAGATCCAGAGCTTCTAAATGATGAGGAAGTCAAGAGAGTTACAAGATAGAATGCACTACTCCTAACTAAAGGAGAAAATTATAAATCATATAATATATAAGGTAACTTCAAAGAAAAATGGTAAACCTTCACATCACAATAAAGAGAGGACAAATACAAATATTCAGCAAATATTAAAACAACAGCAACAAAGGAAATGATTACATGATTCATAAATGTAATGAGCTCAGCATAGAAAATTACATGGAACAAAGAAACCAAGAACACCGTGAAAAAACACATAATAAAATGACACCAACCAATTCATACTTGTTGATAAGTACATTGAATATAAATGGATTAAATGTACCACTCAAGTGATAGAGAGTTGCAGAATGGACAAGAAAACATAATCCATCAATATGCTGTCTACAAGAGACACACCTTAGAGACAAAGACAAAAATAGATTGAAATTCAAAAGCTGGAAAAAGATATATCAAGCAAATGGCAACCAAAAAAGAGGAGGAGTGGCAATATTAATATCTGATAAAATTGACTTTAACACAAAAATCACTATAAGAGAAAAAGAAGGACATTATATAATGATTAAAGGATCAATAACCATTATAAATATCTATGGACCCAATGAAAGAGCTCCAAAATACATAAATCAATTGAAGAGACAAATAGTTGATTCCACAGTCATACAGTAGGAGCCTTTAATACAGCACCTTAAATGAAAGATAGAACAACTGGGAAGAAAATCAAGAAAGATAAAGAGCTAAACAATACAATCCACCAACTTTACTTTACAGACATCTACAGAGCACTTCACCCAACAACAGCACAATATATATTCTTTCCCAGTGCACATGGAACGTTCTCCATGATAGACCATATGTTAGGTCATAAAGCAAGCCTTAATAAATGGAAAAACACTGAAGTACTGCAAAGCATCTTCTCAGATCACAATGCTATCAAATTAGAAATCAACAATAAGAACATCAATGGAAAAAAAGTAAACACATGGGAACTGAACAACACCTTCCTTAAGAATGACTGGGTAATAGAATAAATAAATAATGAAATTTAAAAATTCCTTGAATCAAACGAGAATGAAAATACAACCAAAATGTTTGGGACACAGCAAAAGGAATGATCAGAGCCCAATTTATAGCATAAATGAACATACCAAAAAAGAAGACTGAGACAATATAAACACCTTAAAGCAGCATCTCCAACAATTAGAAAAAGAAAAGCAAAAAAGCCTACAGTCACCAGAACAAAGGAAATGAAGATTCGAGCAGAAATAAATGAACCAGAAAATAGAAAGACAATAGGAAAAAAAAAAATCAACAAGACGAGAAGTTGTTTTTTTTGGAAAAAGATAAATAAAATTGAGGGAGCTCTGGTAGCATAGTGGCTAAGGCACTTGACTGCTAACCAGGTGGCGGTTCAAACCCACCAGCCACTTCTCGGAAGGAAGATAGGGCAATCTACTTCCGTAACAATACTGCCTTGGAAACCCAAGGAGGGGTCACTATGAGTCGGGTCCGACTCGACAGCACATAACCACAAACAACAAATAGAATTGACAAACTGTTGGCAAATTTAACAAAAAAAAAAAAAAAAGAGGAAAAGAATACAAATAACACAAATAAGAAACAAATAGGGCACTATCACAACAGAACCAACTGAAATAAAAATGATGATATCAAGAATATCATCTATTCTTCAGAATTGTACTCCAACAAATTTGAAAATCTAGAATAAATAGACAGATTTCTTGAAAAATACTACTTAAACTAAATTAACACAGATTGAGTTGGAAAAGTTGAACAAACCCATAACAAAAGAAGAAATTGAACAGATCATAAAAAAATTACCAACAAAAAGTCCTGGCACAGACAGTTTCACCAGAGAATTCAACCAAACATTCAGAGAAGAACTAACACTGATCCTACTCAAACTATTCCAGAACATAGAAAAGGATGGAATCATCCCAAGTTCATTTTGTGAAGTAAGCATAAACTCGATGCCAACTCCAGGCAAAGACATCATTAAAAAGGAAAATTACAGACCAATATCCCTCATGAATATAGATGAAAAAATCTTCAACAAAATACTAGCCAACAGATTCCAATAGCATAACAAAAACGGTAATACATTATGACCTAGTGGTTCATATCAGGTATGCAAGGATGGTTCACCATTGAAAAAACAATCAACATCAGCTACCACATAAATAAATCAATGGAAAAGCACGACATGATTATATCAATTGATGCATAAAAGGCATTTGATAAAATCCAACACCCCTACCTGATCAAAACTCTTAGCAAAATAGGAATAGAAGGGACATTCTTCAACATAATAAAGGGCATCTATGCAAAACCAACAACCAACATTATTCACGATGGAGAGATACTGAAACCATTCCCCTTGAAACAGGAACCAGACAAGAATGCCCTCTATCATCACTTCTATTAAACACTATATTGAATGTCCCAGCCAGGCAATAAGGCAAGATAGAGAAATAAAAGTAATCCAAATTGGTAAGGAAGAAGTCAAATTATCGCTATTTGCTAATATTATGATCCTATACACAGAAAACACAAGAGACTCAGTGGGAAAAAAAAATTGAACTATTTGAGAAATTTAGTCTCATATCAGGATACAAGATCAACATCCGAAAATCAGTTGGATTCCTCTACACCAGCAGAGAGATTGCTGGCAAAAAAAAAAAAAAAGAAAGAAAGAAAGAAATACCATTTACAATAGCTACCAAAAAAATAAAATACTTGGGAATAAATCTCACTAGGGACAAAACAAATCTGTACAAAGAAAACTATAAAAGGCTACTTCAAGAAACCATAGGGAACCTACATAAATGGAAGAACATAGCAGGATCATGGATTAGAAGAATGAACATTGTGAAAATGTCAAGTCTACCCAAAGCAATCTATACATTCAATGCAATCCCAATTCAGATCCCAGTGACATTCTTTAAGGATATGGAAAAAACAATCACTAACTTTATATGGAAATGAAAGAGACCCCAGATAAGCAATGCACTATTGAAGAAGAAGAACAAAGTAGGTCTCACACTCCTGGATCTCAAAACCTACTATAGTATCTTCAGTAGTCAAAACTGCCTGGTATTGGCACAAAGACATACACATAGACCAATGGAATAGAATTGAGAACCCAGAAATAGATCCACTGACCTATGGTCAGCTGATCTTTGACAAAAGGCCAAAATCCATTAATTGGGGAAGAGATTGTCTGTTTAACAAATGGTACTGGCAAAATTGGACATCCATTCGAAGAAAAATGAAACAAGACCTCTACCTCCTACCATACACAAAAACTAACTCCAGATAGATCAAAGACTTAAATGTGAAACTTAAAGCAATAAAGTACCTCATGGAAAAACTAAGGGTCCTGATA
>NW_006921600.1:297205-312944 GCF_000298275.1 Orycteropus afer afer
GCAGAAGACATAAATAGACACCACCAAAGAGAATATTCAGGCAGCCAACAAACACATGAAGAAATGTTCATGATCATTAGCTATTAGGGAGATTCATATTAAAGCAATGAGATACCATCTTGCCCCAGCACTAGTAGCAAAAATCAACAAGACAGAAAATAACAAATGCTGGTAAGGATATGGAGAGATTGGGACTCTCATACACTGCTGGTGAGACTGTCAAATGATACAACCACTGTGGAAAGCAGCATGGCAATTCCTTAAATGTTGGAATTAGAAATACCATTTGACCCAGCAATCTCATTGCTAGGTATATATCCTAAAGAAGTGAAAGCCAGGACAAGAACAGATAGATACACACTCATGTTCATCGCAGCACTATTTACAATAGCAAAAAGATGGAAACAACCTACGTGCCCATTAACAGAAGAACGGAGAACAAAACTAGGCTCATATACAAAATGGAATTCTATGTAACCCAAGAATAACGTAGAATTGGCAAAACACTGTATAATGTGGATGAACCTGGAGGACATTTTGCTGAGTGAGATAAGTGAATCACAGAAGGACAAATATTGTATTAGGCTATCATTGTAAAAAGTCAAGGAAAGGTTTATATACAGAAGGAAATTTCCTTTGTTGGTTACCGGGGGGTGGGGGTGGGGGACTACTAGGTAGGTAGAGACAAGTATTGATTTGGGTGAAGGGAAGGGCAATGTACCAAATGTGAGTGATCAACATGGTGGCATTGAGGAAGAGGAAGACATAGAGAGGTGCATGGGAGGTACAAACAACAAAGATGAACGCTCTCTCACATACTATACTGTCTTGTCAGTCATGGCAAACATTGATATACAGGTGGATAGATGGGTGGACAGACTGAAAAATGAGGTATGTCTGTGCAGGGGGGAGTATGCCCATGACCATGTATAGGGTTGGCAGAAGTTTCTACAAATGTATTTGTATGTTTTATAAGAATTTCCAGGCATATAGTAGAGCTGACAAGGGACAAGGCTGTAGTCACTTCTTGGCCACAGCCAACAGCTACCCAGAAGGAGTGAGTAATTGTACCTGTGGGGTCGGGACCATGGTTGCAGGGGACATCAAGCTCAATTGCCATAACATAATACACAAAAACATTGCTCCACATCCTACTTTGGCAAGTAGCGACTGGGATCTTAAAAGCTTGCAAGCAGCCATCTAAGTGTAACAATCTGTCTCTACTCATCCAGAGCAAAGAAGAATGAAGAAAACTAAAGACACATGGAAACAATTATTCCAAGCAACTGGTACACCATGTGGTCCTCAGCCTATATGACTATGAGACCAGAAGAACTAGATGCTACCCCAGTCAACCATTCAGAGGGGGATCTGTGTAAGAGATCTTGGATAGAGAGGGAGAACAATGTGGAACAAAACTGAAAATCATTTGGGGGGGAAAAAAAAGGGACCAGTTTTGCTAATCTTGTAGACCATGGTGGAACCCCTTCAGGTCTGGAATTGAACCCTTTCCTGTGGCTTTCAGCCAAAGAAAAGGCAGGCATATGAGCTGAACATTTACATTAGGTAGATACACTCCTTGGAGAGATCAATCATGGGAGAATAGAATGACTGTGTATGCACAGGATGATGGCTCAGAGGGCAAGAGTTCATGAGAGGGATGGACACAAGGAAGAGGCAGCTATGGGGAGGAAATGGGAAGGGAGCTGTTGCATTGTGGGAAATTGCAGTCAATGTCACAAGACAAAGTGTGTGTACTGCTTTATGGAAAACTAATCTACTCTGTAAACTTTCACCCAAATCACAATAAAAATTTAAAAATTAAAAAAAAAAAAAGAAGAAGACATAGAGGAGTATTTTTGGTTTAACCTTTTAAGATTATTTCAGGGGTTCATCCAGTCTCTATGGCTTCAGAAATTCTGGAGTACTTGAAATTCTGTTCTGTATTTTCCCTCTTTTGATCAGAACACAGAGTTTTCTGTAGCTGATATTTTTGGAAGTTGATCATCAGGCATTTTTGTCCAAGGCATCTCTAAGTGGACTCAAACCTTTCATGTTTTAGTTAGTAGATGAATGCTGTCTTGGTCCTCTTGTGCCACTCTACCAGAAAACAATTTCAAACCACAAGTAGGTCGTTTGAACAAACAGGAATTTATGCTCCAAATTCAAAGTGTCCAAATTAAAAGTGCCAGCTCTAGGGCTGGGTGAAGGGCCCTTGATTTTGGTCTTCAGCTCTAACTCTTGTTCTCAGCCCACTGGAGCTGGAGGCATCTCTTTACTTAGGCAGCTACTAGCTGCTGAGGCTGACAAACCCAAGATCAACAAGTAAAATCACACAGTCCCAATATTATCAATCAACACAACAGGTCACTAGTTCAAATCCAGAAATAATCTCAAATTTGGCAGACAACATAGCAGCCCACTCACTGATAACTCGGTCAAATGCAGGATCCAAGCATGGCAAAAAGCTCAGAGTCCTTTCTCAAAGCTGTCTTATATACTGGAAGCAGACAACTTCTTTAAGGCAGCTACTCAGCTGCTCCAATAGATTCCACCATGGAGTTGGTTACCAGTCTCATCATGGGGAATAACTATATCCAGCTGCCCAGTCACTCAAAACCAGGCCCAGTAGAGATGACACACAACTTAACTACCACAAATGCATTAACCATTTAATTGTCTGACTAACACATATTTCTCTGACATATATAAAACATATATACCAAAAATTGTTCCATAAAGATTTTTAAATGCCTGTATATATCCATAAGCTGTTCTGGTCATGTAGTGGGTAAGGAATTTGGCTGCTAACCAGAGGATTGTTGGTTCAAACCCAACAGCTGCTCCACAGGTGGAAGATGAAGCAGTTTACTTCCCTAAAGATTTACAGTCTTGTCCAGAAGAACTAGATGGTGCCCATCTACGAATGGCAGCCTCTTGGGAAGGGATCAAAACTTGAGATCCGGGATAGAGTGGGAGGGAAAGCATAGAACAAATTCCAAAAACACAATAACGACCAGAATTACTGGTCAGATGGAGTTTAGTGGGACCCTCAAGACTATGGCCTTGGGATATACTTCAGGCCTGGGATAGGACTCACTCCCTAGGACTGGCTCTCAGCCCAATAGTAGAAAGACTTACATACAGAACACCCAACCAACCCAGGGTGATGCACCTATTTACTCTATGGAGATACACCCCTTAGAGAAATTGGCCATAGAGTGCCAGAGGGACAGAATTCACATGTAGGGAAAGCTGGACAGACAGGAGTGCATAACTAAGAAGGGCACAGGGAGTGGGGTCACAGGAAAGGGAGAGGAGGAGAGTGAGTTAGGGTTGGGGTTAGTAATTGGGGAGTGAAACCAAATGTACATGAAGTATTGAATGCAAAACAAATTCTGCTCAGTAAATTTGCAGCCAAAACACAATCTAAAAAAAAAAAAAAAATTACAGCCTTGGAAACCCACTGGAGTTCTCTATGAGTTACAATCTATTCAATGGGAGGGTTCTTTTTGTTTTATTTTGTTTTTCCCTAATATACATCTATAAGGAACTTTGGTAGCATAATGATTAAAGCATTTGGCTGCTAACCATAAAGTCAATGATTTGAACCCACCAGCCAATCTGAGGAAGAAAAATGAGGCAATTTGCTTAAGTAAATATTTACAGCCTTACAAACACTATGGGGCAGTTCTACTCTGTTGTATGTTGTTGTTGTTGTTATGTGCTGTGGAGTCAGACACAACTCATAGTGACCCCTTCTTGGGTTTCTGAGGCAGTTATCACTATGGAAGTAGATTGCCCAACCTTCCTTCCGAAGAGTGACTGGGTTGCTATAAGTAAGAATCAACATATTAGCAGTGTTTTGTTGTTGTTTTAAATGTATATCTGTAACACCAAACAAGAGTTCTTTTTCATCTCACAGTCCTGGGCCAGAAAGTCATACTTCTACAGGCCTATGTTTTCATGGCTCTGTGCCAAAATGCCAGTTCTTTTCCTCCAAATCAATGAGATCCTTTGACAGAAAATAGATATTTGTCTCAATCTGAGAAGTTATTTAAGATGAACTCCTCACAATTGCCACATTCAACCGAATAGTTTTTTTAGTGAAGATTCTCAAAGCTACATTGGGAGTGAGGATGGAGCATGGTCCACTAGGAAATAACAGTACATAGACAGGATACACAGCTAGGGAAAACATAAAAAATAAAATAAAATAAAGTGTGCAAAGCACAAAAGCAAGGAAAGAGCAGAAAACCACAATTTTGGTAAATGCTTTGACTAAATGTAAAATAAATTTAGTCACTAGTTTATTCATATAGTGATGAAGTACTTTTTTAAGATTTTCCCTATTATAAGAGTAAACAGTAAGTAGAAGGAACAACACACTAGATAACTCACTTTATAGGAGACATAAAAATGTATGAGAGGGAGGGCATGCAGCAAGATGCTAGACAAGGCAGAAAAACTACACAGACACTCTGCAAAAAGGTAATGAGAACTCAATTTAAATAGATACAGAAGATAATCCTGCTGAAGTTTGAAGGGAAGGATAAAGAAATGGATTAAATATCTACTAGTCAAAAAACATGAAAGAAAACAGTGAATAAGGAGAAAATGGAGCTGTGAACTGATGGCTGTTCTTATGGCACAGCCAATTTGAATATTTACAAATGATTTTTCATACTTGGCAGCAACCTAAGATTGGCTCTGTTTGCCAAGGAGTGCATGGGCAACTGCACCTGTGACTAGAAAGGAAAACAGCAAATAAGGAGACAAGTAGAGATTTGGACTGGTAGCTGTCCTGAGGGCACAGTCATTTTAAATATATGCAAATAGCATTCTGATCTGTGTAGCAACCCTAAAAATAGGATCTGCTTGTAGAGGCAAGCATGGGCAGCCACCCTAGAGGCTGACAGCTAGAAAGGTGTGATACTCTTCTTCTTACACTTGTACCCTACAACTTCTTGGTGAATGGAGATGTGGCAATGCCTCATTTCCACCCACTCTCTGGACCAGCAGGAATTCCATCCTGCTCTGTGGGCCATGACAGAGCCTGAATGTCCTGCCCACCCACTAGTTTTGTTTTTGCTTGTTTTTAAATCACACTTTTTTCCCCTTATTTCTCTCCCCGCCCCCCACTCCTTTTCCTTTCTGGGTTCTTTTTTTCCCCATCCCTTTTCCTGGTTTCCTTCTTTTTTCTTTCGGTGCTTGCAATCTCTTAGTTTTTTTTTTTTTCAATTTTCTCATTTTTTATCTATTATTTTCTTCTTGATCTTTTATCTTATTGCTCCCTCCCCAGATATACTGGTTTGTTTGTTTGTTTGTTTTGTATTTTTAATTTTTCATTTATTGCCTTTTCTTTCTTCTTCTTTTTTTTGGGGGGGGGGCACTGTTACTATTTGTTTATGCTGTTTGGGTTTTATGTTCTCTTGTTTTGATTTTTTGCTTTTTTTTTGTTGTTGTTCTTGTTGTTTGTTTTTTGTCTAATTGAGTGGGAGACAGCAACTATTCCTTCATGACCCAACCATACCCACACCTCCTGCACCCCTACCAACTGGGTGAGGGCCACCACTTGCTTCTGCACCAACTGACCAACAATAGACAGTGGCCAATAACAGCCTAAATAACCCTCAACTACTCTTCACAAACAGCTAACACAGATCTGTGTACATACTCTCATTCTCTATCATGCCCATCAATAGTCAGATGGTAAGTGCCTAAGTGCTGCCAACTAGCAAATAGAGGACCTCAGTAGCCCTGCTCACTCAGATATACCAAAATACAATGAAGAAAAAAAATCTTGAGTGAATCACACTAACATACAATCATGAATTAAATATAAATACAATTACATTGCAATGACTTGGAGACAACTAATGATCCCAATCCACACGTAGAAGCAAGATAAAGTAGTAAAACAAGGGACCAGGAGATAGACCCAGAAAACATTCCTGTGGAAGAAGCAGAATTGGAACTCTGTGATAAGGAATTCAAAATAATTATATTTAGATACCTTCAAAGGATTGAGAGACAGATAAGGAAAACACTGACAAAATTAGGGAAAACACAGAAAAAAATTATAGAACAATTTAGGAAAACAATACAAGAACAAACTGAAAAAATATACTAAAAGTTAGAAATGATACCAAAGCAACAAGTAGAAATCCAAAAGACTAATACTTAGATTTCAGAAATAGATAGCACATTAAATGGGCCAAAGAGTAGAACTTAGTCTATGGAAGACAGAATTGAATCAATGGAAGGCAGAACTAGTGAGATTGAAGACAAATTCCTCAATGCACTTTGTTAGTGGATCAATCAGAATTAAAAAAAAAAAAAAAAAAGGTGGGAAATAAAATTAAGAAAGTCTAAGGTTCATGTATGATACCATCAAAAAGAATAATTGATGTGTGATCAGAATGCCAGAATAGGAAGAAAAAAATTAAACTGAAGAAGAAATTGACAAGGAATTTTTGGAAGAGACATGCCTAATATGATGAAATATGAGAGGATATCCATCCAACAAGTTCAATGAACCCTAAACAGGATAGACCCCAAAAGACAATCACCAAGATATATCATAATCAAACTGACCAAAACCAAAGACAAAGAATCCCAAAAGCAGCATGGGAAAATGAAAGGTTGTCTACAAAGGGGAACCAGTAAGAGGAAGCATTGATTTCTCAACAGAAACCATACAGGTAAGAAGGCAAAGGGATGATATACAAAACTGTGAAAGAAAAAAATCACCAGCCAAGAATTTTATACTTAGCAAAATTACTCTCAAACATGATGATGAAATTAGAACTATACCAGATAAATAGAACTTAAGGGATTTTTTTAAAAACCAGACCAACCTTAGAAGACATGCTAAAGGATGTTCTTCAAACAAGAAACAATAACAGCAGACAACAATTGATGATTAACACATGACACAGAAACCAAACCAGTCGTAGAAGTATCCAAAGTAAAATAAGCTTACAATACTATAAACAGGGAACCAGAAACATCAGTTGGTAAATAAGGACAATGACAAATGAAAAGAAGGCAATAAATAATGGAGAGGAAGTGAAGATAACTTCGAGATAAAACAAACTCTTCTAAACATGAGAAGAAAATAATGAATCACAGGGATACCTCAAAGAAAATAATAAACTTTCACAGAAAAATAAAAAAACAGGAGAGATACAAATATTTAGCAAATACTAAAACAAAAAACCAAAGCAAATAATAATATAATTCACAAACAAAAATGAACTCAGCACAGAAAATTATATGGAACAAAGAAATCAGCAACACCACACACACAAAAAAAACACATAACAAAGTAATAGAAATAATTCATATTTGTAGATAACTACACTGAATATAAGTGAATTAAAAGCACCTCTCAAGAGACAGAGAGTTGCAGACTGGATAAGAGAACATGTCCGCTCAATATGCTGTCTAAAAGAGACACACCTTACAAACAAGGACAAAAATAAACCAAAAAAAGAGTAGGAGTGGCAATAATAATTTCTCATAAAATAGACTTTAAGACAAAAGAGACAAGGAAGAACATTATATAATGATTAAAGGATCAATAGAACAAGAGGACATATAACCATAATAAATATCTGTGCACAAACTGAAAAAGCCCCAACATACATAAATCAGACTTTAATAGAATTGAAAAAACAAACAGAAGACTTCCCAGTAATACCAGGAGATGTTATTTAATACACCACTTTCAATGAAAGATAGAACTAGCAAGAAAAAAATACTAAAAAATACTAAAAACTAAACTAAAAAGTACAATCCACCAACTGTCTATAAGATAGCTACAGAACACTTTTCCCCAAAATAGTGCAATATAAATTCTTTACCATCACACATGGAACATTCTCCAGGATAGACAAAAGCAAGCCCCAATAAATTTAAAAACATTGAAATACTGTAAAACTTTGTCTCAGAACACAATGCTATAAAATTAGAAATCAATAATTGAAAGAAAAACTGAAAAAGAGGAAACACATTAAAACTGACTAATACCATCCTTAAGACCTACTGGATAATAGAACAAATTAAAAAAAAAAAAAAAAAATTAAAAATTTCCTGAATCAAAAGAGTATGGAAACACAGCATATCAAAATATTTGGGGCACAACAAAAGCAGCGATCAGAGGGCAATTTATAGCAATAAATGCACACATCAAAAACGAAAGAAAAAAACAAAATCAACGTCTTTACCCAACATCTCCAACAATTAGCAAAAGAGCAGCAAAAAAGAAAGAAGCAAGCAAAGCCTACAGTGACCAGAAGAGAAGAAATAATAAATATTTGAGCAGAAATAAATGAAACAGGAAGTAGAAAGACAACAAAAAAAAAATCAACAATGCTAGAAATTGGTTCTTTGAAAAGATTAATAAAACTGACAACTCTCTGGTAAACTTAAGAAAGGAAATGAAGGAGAAGATGCAAATAACACAAATAAGAAATGAAATGGGCAATGTCAAAACAGAACCAAACAAAATACTCAGGATAATATCAGGATTCCATGAAGAACTATAACAGATTTGAAAACCTAGAAGAAATGACCAGATTTCTAGAAACACACTACTTCCTTAAACTGACACAAACTGAGGTAGAAAATCTAAACAGACCCATAACAAAAGAAGAAATTGAGCATGTCATAAAAAAATTACCAACAAAGAAAGGTACTGGTCCAGGTGGTTTCACTGGCAAATTCTACCAAACATTCAAAGAGAAGTTGACACCAATCCTATTCAAACTATTCCAGATCATAGAAAATGATGAAATCCTCCCAAATTTATTTTATGAAGCATAACGTTGATACCAAAACGAGGCAGACACCATTAAAAAGGAAAACTACAGATAAATATCCCTCATGAAAATAGATGCAAAAATTTTCAACAAAATCCTAACCAATAGATTCCAACAATATATCAAAAACATAATACATCATGACCAAGTGGAATTAATATCAAGTATGCAAGGATGGATCAGTGTTAGAAAAGCAATAAATGTAATCCATTACATAAGAAAAAAAAAGAGAAAAAAGAGACATGATCATTTAATCAATGCAGAAAAGGCATTTGATAAAATCCAATACTCATTTATAATAAAAGCTCTCAGAAAAATAGGAATAAAATGGAAATTCCTCAACATAATAAAGGGCAGATATGCAAAACCAAAAGCCAACATTATCCTCAATGGAGAGAGACTCAAAGCATTTCCTTTGCAAATGAGAACCAGACAAGGATGCCCCCATCACCACTTCTTTTCAACATTGTGTTGGAAGTCCTAGCCAGGGATATATGTTAAGAAGTGGAAATAAAAAGTATACAAATTAGTAAGGAAGAAGTAAAACTATCCTTAATTGCACATAATATGATACTATACCTTTCACCATACCTATTCAATTTGTATGCTGGGCAAATAATCAGAGAAGCTGGATTATATGAAAAAGAACATGGCACCAGGGTTGGAGGAAGACTCATTAACAACTTGGCAACATGCAGATGACACAACCTTGCTGAAACTGAGGTTGACTTGAAGCACTTACCAATGAAGATTAAAGACTACAGTCTGCAGTATGGATGACACCTCAATATAAAGAAAACAAAAATCCTCACAACCAGTTCAATAAACAGCTTCATAATGGGTGGATTGATGCCGTGAAGGACTTCATATTACTTTGTTCTACAATCAACACCAACGGAAGCAGCAGTCAAGATATCAGATGATGTATTGCATTAGCAGATCTGCTGCAAAAGACCTCTTTGAAGTGATGAAGAACAAAAATGTCTCCTTGAAGAATAAGGTGCACCTAACCCAAGCCATGATATTTTCAATCACCTCTTATGCATGTGAGAGCTGGATAATGCATAAGGAAGACTGAAGAAGAGTTGATGCTTTTCAGTTGTGATGTTGGAGAAGAATTCTAAGAGTACCATGGACTGCTAAAAGCCGGAATACTCCTTGGAAATGAGAATGGCAAGACTTGGTCTCACTTACTTTGCTCACATAGTCAGGAGGAACCATTCCCTGGAGAAGGATATCATGCTTGTTAAAATGGAGGGTCAATGAAAAAGGGAAAGGTTCTCAACAAGATGGATTGACACAGTGGCTACAATTATGGGGTCAGATACAGCAAGGATCAGAGGCTGGCAAAGGACAGGGCAGTGTTTCATTCTGCTGTGCATAGGGTTGCTATGAATCAGAGATGACTTGACAGCACCTAACAACAACAACAACATGATACTATAAATAGAAAACACAAGAGATTAAGCAAGAAAAACCACTGGAACTAATTGAATGATTTAGCATAGTGGGAGGGCATAAGAACAACATACAAAAATCAGTTGTATTCCTCAGTACAAGCAAAGAGAACTCTGAAAAAGAAATAAGGAAAGCAATACCATTTACAATAGCTATCCAAAAGATAAAATACATGGGAATAAATCTGACCAGGGACACAAAAAACCTATACAAAGAAAACTGCAAAAGACAACTTCAAGAAACTATAAGAGATCTACATAAATGGAAAAGCATACTATGCTCATGGATAGGAAGATTTAACATTGTGAAAATGTCAGTACTACCCAAAGCAAGTGATACATTCAAAGCAATCCTGATCCAGATCCCATCAATATTCTGTAAGGACCTGGAAAAATCAATCACTAATTTTATATGGAAAGGAAAGAGACCTTAAATAAGCAAAACACTACTGAAGAAGAAGAACAAAGCGGAAGTCTCACACTCCTGGATCTCAAAACAGCCATAGAAGTAAAAAAAAAAAAAAAAAAACTGGTATTGGTAGAATGACAGACACACAGAACAATGGAATAGAATTGAGAATCCAGAAATAGACCCATCCACCTATGGTCAGCTGATCTTTGACAAAAGTCTAAAATCCATTCAATGGGGAAGAGATAGTCTCTTTAACAAATGTTGTTGGGAAAACTGGACATTCATTTCCAGAAAAATGAAACAAGATCCATACCTCACATCATACACAAAAACTAATTCCAGATGGATTAAAGACTTAAGTGTAAAACCTAAAACTATAAGTTCATTAAAAAAAAAAAAAAAAAAAAACAGGGAAAAATTTAGGGACCCTAAGTGATGGCATAAAGCAAAAAAAAGAAAAAAAGAGAACAAAGAGCAGAAGATAAACTACATGACTAAGACTTCCTAAAAATAAATTCTTATTTGCATTAAAAGAGTTCTCCAAAGAGTAAAAAGAGAACTTACAAACTGGGAAAAAATATTTGGCAAAGACCTATCTGATAAGGTACTTATCTCTAAAATTTATAGAAAACTCCAACACCTCAACGTTAAAAAGACAAACAATACAATTAAAAAATGAACAGAAGACATGACAGACACTTCACCAAAGATACTCAGGTGATCAACAAACACATGAAGAAATGTTCATGTTCATTAACCATTAGAGAGATACAAACTGAAACAACCATGAGATACCATCTCACCACAGCTCTGATAGCAAAGTTCAACAAGATAGAAAATACTAAATTCTGGTGAGGATGTGTAGAGATTAGGACTCTGAAACACTGCTGGTAGGACTGAAAATGATACAACCACTCTGGAAAGTGGTATGGCAATTCCTTAAAAAGTTGGAAATAGAAATACTATTTGATCCAGTAGTCCCATTCAAACCCACCAGCCTCTCCTTGAAAGGAAGACTGGGCAATCTACTTTGGTAGAGATACCACCTTGGAAAACCAAGGAGGGGTCACTACAAGTCTCAATCGACTCAACAGCAGTGTTTTGTTTTGTTTTTTTAATCCTAAAGAACTGAGGTTCAGGACACAGATATATGCACACATGTGTTCATTGATGGATTGAGTATTCACAATAGCAAAGAGATGGAAGCAACCTAAGTGCCCATAAGTGGAGGAATGGATAACCAAACTATGGTACACACATAAAATGAAATACTATGGAACACTAAAGAATAATGTAGAATATGTAAAACAATGCATAATATGGAGGAACTTGGAGGATATTATGCTGAGTGAAATAAATCAATCACAGAGGAACAAATATTGTATTAATCCACTATTGTAAAAAGTCAAGGAAAGATTTACATATGGAAGGAACTTTCTTAACAGGGATGGGAGGGGAAATTGCTGGCTAGGTAAGAGATAAGTATTGATTTGGGTGAAGGGAAAGGCAATATATGAAAAGGGAGTGATTCATCCAATTACACAAAGGAAAAGGAAGACACAGACAGGTGCACAAGAGGTACAGAAACAAAGATACATACATTTACAAACGTGATACTGCATTGTCAATAATAACAAACATTATTCTATGGGCAGATACATAGGTAGACAGGCTGAATGATCAGGTATGCCTAGGCAAAAAGGAATATATCCATGACCGCATATAAATTTGGTAGACAATATTTCTACATACGTATTTACATGTGCTTTAAGAAAGTCCACATGAATAGAACTAACAGGGGCAAAGTTATAATAACTACTTAGCCACAGACAACCACCCTGAGGGAGTGAGTTTTTGGATCTATGGGTTTGGGGACATCAAGTGTCCAAATTAAAACCATCTATGGGTTTGGATCCATGGTTGCAGGGGACATCAAGCTCAATTGGCATAACATACTACACAAAAACAATGTTCTACATCCTACTTAGAAGCTCTGGTGACGTAGTACCTACGGCATTTGACTGCTAACCAGAAGGCTGGTGGTTCAAACCCACCAGCCATTTTCAGAAGGAAGGTTAGGCAATCTACTTCCATAGTGACACCACCTTGGAAACCCAAGGAGGGGTCTGTATGCATCAGATCCAACTTGATGACCATGAGTTTGTTTTGGTTTTTTTACATTCTAATTGGGAGCTCTGGTGGCATAGTGCCTAAGGAATTGACTGCTATCCAGAAGACAGGAGGTTCAAACCCACCAGCCACTCCTCAGATGGAAGACTAGGCAATCTACTTCTGTAGAGGTACTGCCTCGGAAACCTAAGGAGGGGTTGCTATGAGTCAGACTCAACTCAGTGGCAGTGAGTCAGGTTAGGTTACATCCTACTTTGGTGAGTAGTAACTAGGGTCTTAAATACTTGCAAGGGTCCATCTAGATGCAACAATTTGTTTCTCCTCTTCCAGAGCAAAGAATGAAGAAAACCAAACACACATGGAAACAATTAGTCCAATGGACGAGTGGACTGTAAGAACCTTAGCCTACATGACCACGAGACCAGAAGAACTAGATAGTTACCTGGCTGTTATTGTCAACTACTCAGAAAGGGATCAGTGCAGGAGATCCTAGACAGAGTGGGAGAAAAACGTAGAACAAAACTCAAAATCATAAAAAAAAAAAAAACAGGCTTAATTGTCTAGCAGTGACTTGTGGAACCTCTGAGACTATGGCCTCTATTTGCTCTTCAGGCCTGGAATTGAACTCCTGTGGTTTCCAGCCAAATAATAGACATGCATATAAAATGAACATTTATACCAATTAGATACACTCCTTAGATCAACCATGGGCGATCATAAGGGCAGTATTTGCGCAGGAAGCTGGCTCAAAGGGGCAAAATGCATAGGAAAGCAGGACACAGAGAAAAGATAACCACAGGGAGGAAGTGAGAAGAGAGCTGTTAAATTATGGGGATTGCAATCAATGTCATGAACCAAAATGTGTATGAACTGGTGATGGAAAATGAATTTGCTCTGTAAACTTTGACCTAAATTCCAATAAAATAAATAAATAAATACAAATGCACAAGAAGAAAAAGATGGGACATACCAGTGTATCAGGATTTGCAGTGAGGGTAGCAAACCTCTATAAAAAGATACTTATAATGAATACAGAAGTACTCTAAGGAAACAAGAAAGTCCCATACAACACACACAAACTGGTAACAGAAGAAGGCAAAAAGAAAAGAAAAAGAAAAAGAAATTCAGAATGTGTACTGAATAAATAAATTAATAACAAAAAAGTAGATAAAAGAACTAAGGCAATTAATTGGATGATCAATGAATGAGATCTTAACTTAGGGAGCTCTGACTGAAGAACCATATTTAGCTTCTTGAATGACAAGTAACTGATCAAAGTGAAATCCACATTTACAGAAAGTGCTTGTAACAAGTTACTATGTTAACTTTCATATTAGTCTGTAGTGTATGCATTTTGTGTGACTAAGTATTTTCAAAAAAGACTGTATTTTCATTGACAGGAAATAAGAAATTTAATATTGGTTATATATTTTTTTTCTTTTTATTGTGATTTGGGTGAAAATTCACTGAGCAAATACACTTTCCATACAGCAGTTCACATACACTTTGTCTCATGACATTGACCACAATTTACCACAATACAACATTTCCCCTCCCACTTCCTCCCGATACTTACCTCTTCCCTGTGTCCATCACTCCAAGCACTCCTACCCCTGAGCTGTCTCCCTGTGCATAAGCAGCCCTTCTTTCTCTCATGATTGTTCTATTCAAGGAGTGTATCTACCTCAGGTCAATGTTCAACTCATATGGCTGTCTATTGTTTGGCCAGAAGCCACAGGTGTGGGTTCAATTCCAGACCTGAAGGGCAGCTAGGGGCCATAGTCTCAGGGGTTCCACCAGGCTCTATCAGGCCAACAAACCTGTTCCCTGCTTTTTTTTTTTTTTCCAAATGATTTTGAGTTTTATTCCACATTGTTTTCCCTGTCTATCCAGGATTTCCTACAAAGATCTTCTTCCAAGTGGTTGACAGTAGTAGCCGAGCACCATCTAGTTCTTGTGGTCTCATAGTTGTATAAGCTGTAGATCAGATGGTGTACCAGTCGCTAGGACTAATTCTTTCCATGAATTTTTGGTTTTCTTCATGCTTCTTGGCTCTGGACAAGGAGAGACCCATCGTTGCATCTAGATGGCAGCTTGCAAGCTTTTAAGATCCCAGTCGCTACTCACCACAGTAGGAGGTGGAACAATGTTTTGTGTAGTATGTAAAGCAAATTGAACTTGATGTCCTCACCGACTATGGTCCCAAGACCACAGTTTCAACTACTCGGTCCCTCTGGGTAGTCCCTCTGGGTAGCTGGCTGTGACCAATCTGTGACTACAACCTTGACCCTTGTCAGCACCATTATACACCTGGGAATTCAGATCATACACAAAAAGTTATTGGATCACTGTCTGCCAACCCTATACATGTTCTTGGGTGCACTCTCCACTTCATATACATACCTAATAGTTCAGCCTGTGCACCCTTCTATCCACCCATGTACCCGTGTTTGCCTTCACTGACCATGCCGTACTATATATGCAAAAGAGTTCATCTTTGTTGTCTGTACTTCCCACGTACCTCTCTATGTCTTTCTCTCCCTCGATGACACTATATTGATCACTCACATTTGATACATTGCCCTTCTCTTCAACCAAATCAATACTTATCTCTACCTATCTAACAGTGTTTCCTACCCTCCCCTCCCACCCTTAGTAACCAACAAAGAAAATGACCTTCCATACATAAACGTTTCCTTGACTATTACAATAATGCACTAATACAATATTTGTCCTTTTGTGATTGACTTATTTCAATCAGCATAATGTCCTCCAAGTTCATCCACATTTTGCAGTGTTTTGAAGATTCTACATTATTCTTTAGGGTTGCATAGTATTCCATTGTGTGTATGTACCATAGTTTGGATATCCATTCCTCAGTTGATGGACACCTAGGTTGTTTCCATCTTTTGGCT
>NW_006921600.1:313044-322037 GCF_000298275.1 Orycteropus afer afer
TCTTCTGGATTTCTATCTGTAGATTTAGAATCATTTCTAATTTTTCATTTATTTTGTCATTTTGTTCTTGTATTTTCTTCCAAAATTCTTCAAGGATTTTTTCTGTGTTTTCTTTAGTCTGTCTCTCAATCTTTTGAAGATACCTAAATACAATTCTTTTAAATTCATTATCAGAGATTTCCAATGCTTCTTCTTCCTCACCATGTTTTCTGGGTCTATGTCTTGTTCCCTTGTTTCTACCACTTTATCTTGCTTTTTTGTGTGGACTGTAATGATCTGTTGTCTCCAAGGCATCATAGTATTGTATTAAGATCTCTGTTAATTGTTTTTGAAGAGCAGCCAAGGGTTATTCAGGCTCTTCTTGATGGTTTTTTTTTTTATTGTTGGCCCATTTGTGGAGAAGGAGGTGCTGGCTCTTGCTCAGTAAGTGAAGTTGCAGGAGGTGTGGGTGTACTTATTCTTATGGGGACTGTTGCTGTCTCCCACTCAGTTGGACAAAAATCATAATTGAATAACCATCAAAAAACTAAAAGCACATGGACAAAAAATATACCATGAAATCACACAGGAACAATAACCCAAAAAAAGAAAAAGGGGAGAAAAGAAGAAGAAAACAGGTAAACCTGCAATATCTGGTGATAGGGCACTAAGAGAAAAAAGGTGGAGAAGGAGAATAATGAAGAAAGAAAACAAAAAAAAAAAAAAATGGAACGGGGTTAACCACAAGAGAAAAAAATGGGAGGGCAGAAAAGAAAAAGAAAAAAAAAAAGGTGTAAACTAGGACCTTTTCAGTTGTGCAGTGCAGGTCTGGAGAGTTCTTGGGGTTACTGGAAAGCAGAATCTCTTCTTAAGCCCCTGGAATCTGGTAGAGTGCTGTCTCTTTAGGTTGTCTCTAGCTGCTGGTTACATGTTGATTTGTTTTGTCTTGGTTTTATGGTTTAATATTCTGAAAAGGTGAAGCTGGTGTATTTTATTTTATTATTGATTGAAGTGTGTTGGGTTGCTCTGCTGTTTTCTTTGTGATGGTGGAATCACTGTGTGGAATGTGAATATGTGTTCCTGTTTGTCATAGATAGGGTTTAGAGTTTGAAGCAGGAGGTTTTATGGTAATTTGCTGAATATGGTTTCTTCTATTGAATGAGTGAAGTTATTGGCGGAGAAGGTGGGAGCAGAAGATGGAAAGCTTGGTGTTGCTAGGGTCAGCTTCTAGGGCTTTGAGCAGGCTATTATTGGTGAAGTATTTATTTGCAAGACCTTGGCTCAACCTCAGGAAAGATTCCTATTGTTAGGGCATCACAAATTTCCCCCAGTTTCAGGCACACTCAAAGACCTCACCTCTGCAGCCCCACAGCACCAAAGAATGGCTCCAAGGCAAAATTCCCGGGACCACACTCAGTGGCTGTTTCTTTGTTCTCCTTGCCCCATCTGCCCGCAGTGCTGACACAATCCCGCCAGACTGTTAATGGCTGCCTCTGGAGTTTTTCTGTGATACTGCCCACCTGCGGTGCCAAAGATGTGAGCAATTTCAGCTGTGTTGAAATGGGGGAAGTACCTGAAATTGATCTATGGTCCTGATGTCTGTGACAAAGATAAGCACGATGTCTCCCAATCTGACCCAAGCCCACTCTGTGACCTGCTGGGAGGGGAGGGAGCTCGTCTTCCTGGCGCAACAGTGAGGTCTCCACTTGAATCTCAGCAATGGTGCCCATGCCCACCTGCAGCCAGATGACCCAAATTACCAACAAAATCAGTTGCTGGAGACAGGTCCCTGCTGCTGCCTGCTGGAATATTGGAGTGGTAGTTGGTATGCTGAGGTGTCAGTAAGGTGTCTTTCTTCTTGGCTCAGGGATCTCATGTGTCCGCCCTGACTGGCCAGTCAGTGACTGCCCCAGGGAAGTTTCCAATTGCCTCTCTTGGGTGCTTATCTGTCCTCCATCAGATAGTTCTTTCTTAAATAATCTCCCTGTGCCTTTCCTCTAATTCTGCTTTTCTGTGTTTGGTGCACTCTGATTCCGTGAGCTGTTCAAAGTATCAAAATTCCTAATTCAAACTGTTGTACCTAGTTTTTCAAGCCCTAGGTGCCAGAGGGAATAGTGTGCTGCTCACTGGTGAGACTCCATTTTGAAATCAATATTGGTTATATTTTTAAAAATAAAAGATTCAGAGGGAAATCTGAATATAATATAGGCAAAAGCTTGAGTGTAGAGGACTTAAGAAAAAGTAGGAAAACAGAGATTAGATATCATAGTTATTGTGGATTGAACTGTAGCCTTCCCCCCCACCCCACTCCCCCACACACATGAAAAGAATGTGGAAGCTCTAACCCCTCTACTTATAAGTATGACTGTTTGCAAATAGGAGTATTCTTTTGTTATGTTAATGAAGTCATACCAGAATAAGGATAGGTTCTAAAGATAATCATTAAGAGGTGTCTTATAAAAAGAGGTGTCTTATAGATAGAGACAATGGGAAGACACCATGTGAAGATGGAGGCAGATGAATTTACACAACCAGGAATGCCAGGGATTTCTGGCAGCTACTAGAAGCTGAAAGAGACAAAGAAGAAACAAAGAAACATCAGCTTCAGGAATGTGCCTAAAGCTTAACACTTTAATTCAAACTGCTAGTCTCTAGAATAAAGTAAATCCTGTTCTTTAAACTCATCGATTTGTAGTATCTTACAGCAGAACTAGGTAACATAGTGGCTAAGACACTTGCCTGCTAACCAGACGGCTGGTGGTTCAAACTCACCAGCCACTCCTTGGAAGGAAGTTTGGGCAATCCTACTTCTGTAGTGATACTGCCTCGGAAACCCAAGGAGGGGTCACTATGAGTCGGGTTTGACTCGACAGCACATAACAACAACAACAACAAGATAACAAAGACAATAATTCAGACAAATATTTTGGGGAGTTTGCATAAAAGGAGAAGACATATTGGGGCTAATAAGGAAGACCTTTCCATATGTTAAGATAAAAGAAGGGTGGTTTTATGGTGAGGTGAAGATGCATGAGACAGGGAAATGACACAGGAAGTGAAGGAGAGAATTCCTGGAACAATGACCTCCAGTTGGTGAGCAGAATAGAGTTCTGGAGAGGGTAGAGGAGTTTGAGAACTTGCCAAAGTGCTCTTCTGATTATTCAGGTTTTCCACATGAAGTAAGAAGTGACATCATCATGTCAGGGTGAGGCATGAGGAGGAGGTACTGGAGAGAAGGAAGGAGGACGCACAAACATGTTATCTGGAAAAGTGCAAGAGAGAAAATGGAATGAGGAAGTAGAATATGATTACCGGAGGGCATTAAGGTTTCAATTGAGTTTTATGCTCATGAATTTAATATGTCACAACTCAACAGGTTTGCATCATTTTCCTTATCCTCATTTAAGAGCACAGGTGCCCATTTGGAGTAGGCAAAGAGTTAAAACTAGCCAGGTTTGGGATTTTTGTCAAGTGAGCATGAGATAACGAAAATGATTATAGTGAACCACCATGAAATCTAAGCTGGGTAAGGGATAAAGCGTGAATCTGAATGGGATGAGGCAAAGTGAAAAGGTAGTTGACTCAAGGGATTTGAGTGGCTTGGTGAAGTTTAAAATTGTTTATGTAATGGAACTAGAAGAAATGAGCTGGAAAGATGAGAGGGAGTCTTTGAGAATGGGATGCTTAAAATTAAAATCATAGAATCGTTGCTTATTTTGGCAAGACAAGGTATAGGTAGTGAATGGCTGAAGTCAAGACAAGATTATTGGAGGGGAAGAGGAAAAAGACACAAAATATAGAGTGTTGGAAAGATCATCTCTGTAGTGATAGGAATCCCCAGGAATAACCATAGAAGTATTCTTGGAGAGAGTGACAGTCATCTAGGACTTTACTATTCAAAGAGTGATCCAGCAGCAGCAACATCACGTGGCTCTTGTTAGATACACAGAATCTCAGGACCCACTTCAGAATGATCAAAACAGAATCTATATTTTAACAAGATCCCTAGACACTCATGTGTTAACTGAAGTTTAAGAAGTGCTGAATTAGTAGCTAAATGACTTAGTGAAATGAGGAATAGCCCAGGAATTGGGATGACCAACAAAGAGGGGTGGTAGTAGATAGATTCTAATGATATGAGATGCAAAGCTGAATGTTTTTAGGAAAAAGGAGGGAGAACAGTCTAATACTTCAACAAGAAGCAAGGAAGAAAACCACCTCAACTCTAGGTTGAGTGGGAAAAAGAAAGTCACCATTTGAAAAGTGGCAGAGGAGGTAGTGTCCTATGGAAAACTAGAGGGTAAATGAAAACTTGGAAAAAACACTGAAGATATAGGGAGCTTCCTGCTTATGGGCAGTGTTTTTCAGAGAGCACAGTGGAAGGGATTCAGGATGTGGGGAGGTGCCGAAGATGACAGCTGTATGGGAACTATTACATAAAAGTAGAGGGGGTCTTGGGAATCTTTGGCAGACCATAGTGACTAACACAAACAGAGATAAGGATGTAATGACTTCAGTACTGGTGGATTCCAGGTATATAACAATGGCAAGTCTATGAGTGAAGTGGGGAGAATATTCTACACATCAAGAGGGATTTGGAGCTCCCATCTTCAGAGAAATGGAAATGACACAACTTTCAATTAAAAAAAAAAAAAAAAAACTCACTGCTGTTGAGTGGAGTCCAACTCATAGCAACCCCTCCTTGGGTTTCCGAGGTAGTATCTCTATGAAGTAGATTGCCCAATCTTCCTTCTGATGAGTGGCTGATGGGTTTGAACTGTCAGCCTTCTGGTTAGAAGTCAAATGCCTTAGGCATTTTGCCACCAGAGCTCCCCACAACTTTCAATAGGTGAATGTAAGTTTGTTTATACAATGGAATAGGACAAGTTGTATAAAACATCTGAGCAGTTCATTACAACTTAGGTAAAATTTTAGACACAAAAAATAATAGTAATGTTGTTAACGTGTATTATGTGTGTATGAGTGCGTCTGTGGATGCATGATTATAAAATGAATATAAACTTAAACAATGCTGACAATGATACCCAACAATTTTAGGAAATTCATTATCTTTGGGAGAGAAAGCAGGAAAATAGGTGAAGATGGAATTTTATCTATATTTGTAAGGCTGTATTAAAATAAAAATAAAAACAGTTCTAAAGCAAAGATACAAAATATCAGCATCTGCTCAGTCTTAGTGGTGCACACATGAAGGTCTATTATAACTATGTGAAATGTTTTTCATTAAAAATGATAAACTAAAATGATAGAAAATGGAAGAGAGGTTTTAACTCACCAATGAGCCTTGGAAGATAGATGTCAAGGTACATTAAATATAATTACATGATCATTTTCTCCAAATACCACTTCTTTCTAAGTTGTTGCCACAAAATCCCCATGTCAATCCTATCATGTCCTTCCTCGTTTTGTTCTCCAGAGTTTGGGAGGAGAGTAAATGAATTACATTTCTACATGTTGAGAAATTCATGTTACTTTCTCATTGTTCTATCTTCTTTTTTTCTTCCTGGGACGTGTTATTTCACAATTAAATGGTATTTTTGTATGTAAATGGTATTTTACTTTGCCAAGGCAGTTTCTTTCCTGAAAAGGAATTTGATGTCATCTGTTAAGTGTCAAGAGGAAGGGGAAGGGGAAACACACACAACCATAAAAACTCACAAATAAACGTACACAACCCAATGCTCCATTCTTTGCAAACAAACAGGATACAATTGCTACTCTTTCAATAGAGTGTGAGCTTTGAGTTTTTCTGGTAGTAGTGATGCTGGACTTGAGACATATTTGAGAAACATTTTGTTGGAGTTAATCATAGCCATAGGATTCGTCTTTTCCTCAATGTAGCTTCAGGGATGAAATCTATGACCTCATAAAACAGAAACCAAAACAAACTTAATTCACGATCCTCTGCAGGCATACACGCAGAGCAGAAGTTATGAGCTGAAAGCTCTATCTTTTCTGAGCAAATCCTCCCACTTTGACTTGATGAAAGTATCCTCAAAGCTTGAGTCAATGGGACTACAAGTGTCAGCCATCAAGAATGATAGGCAGCGGATTCAAAATGGAGTCTCGTCAGTAAGCATCATGCTATTTCCCTCTACCATCTAAGTGCTTGAAAAACTAGGTACAGCAGTTTGAATTAAGGATTTTGGTGCTCTGAACAGCTCACTGAATCAGAATGCACCAAACACAGAAGAGCAGAATTAGAGGAAAGGCACAGGGACATCATTTAAGAAAGAGCTACCTAGTGGAGGATGGACAGGCAGCCGAGAGAGGCCATTGAAAACTTCCCTAGGGCAGTCACTGACTGGCAGGCAAGGGTGGCGACCTGAGATCCCTGTGAGCCAAGAAAGAAGGCACCTTATATCAGCATACCAGTGACCACTCCAACATCTCAGCAACCATCCCCAAGGATCTGCCTCCAGCAGGTGATTTTATGGGTAATTTGGGTCACCTAAATTCAAACGGGCATGCGCAGCACCACTGAGACTCAGACAGAGAGCTCACTGTTGTACCAGGAAGGCGAGCTCACTCTCCTCTCAGCCGGTCACTGGGTGGGCTTGGCTTAGCCTGGGAGACACTGTGCTTATCTTTGTCACTGATATCGGGACTGCAGTTTGCTGACAGGTACTCCCCAGACTCCAACACAGCTGAAATCACACGCATCTATGGCGCTGCAGGTGGGCGATATCTGAGACAAATTCTCAAGCCATTAGTGGTCTGGCAGGACTGTGCCAGTGCTGAGGGCAAACAGGGCAGAGAGAGAGAGAGGAAGTCATGGCTGAGTGTGGTCCTGGAAATTTGCCTTGGATCAGCTTCTTGGCACTGAGGGGTCTCAGAGGCAGGGTCTTTGAGTGTGCCTGAGCCTGGCAGAAACTGGTGACTCCCTAACAATGGGAATCTTTCCTGAGATTGAGCCATGATCTTGGGAATAGCTGCATCATCAGTGATAGCCTGTGCAAAGCCCTAGAAACCAACCCTAGCAACACCAAGCTTTCCTTCTTCTGCTCCCACCTTCTGCATCAATAATTTCACTCATTCATTGCAAGAAACCATATTTAACCAATTACCATAAAACCTGCTGCTTCGAACTCTAAACCCTCTTTACGACAAGCAAAAGCACATATCCACATTCCATACAGTGATTCCGCCATCACAAAGAAAACAGCAGAGCAACCCAACATACCTGAATTAATAATAAAATAAAATACACCAGCTTCACCTTTGCAAAATATTAAACAAAAAACCCAAGACAAAACAAATTAACAAATAACCAGCAGCTAGAGACAACCTAAAGAGACAATGCTCTACCAGATTCCAGGGGCTTAAGAAGAGGTTCTGCTTTCCAGTAACCCCAGAATTCTCTGGACCTGCATGACTGGAAAGGTGCAACACTCCTCTTGTTACTCATATCTCACAACCGCTTGGAGAATGGAGGTGCAGCCACCCCCTACTTCCACTCACCTTCTGGGCCCATGGGAACTCCATCCCAGTCTGTGGGTTGGAATGGAATGTGGGTGCCCTTCCCTGTTCTCCACTTTTTTTTTTTTTTTTTTAATTTTTATTTTTTCTTCTTTTTCTCTTTCTTTTTTCTGGTGTTTAGTTTGCTTGTATCTGTTTTAAAACTACTACTATTATTAATACTTTTGTCCTTTTTACTATTCTTCCCCTCCCAGGTCCTAGTTTACACTCTTTTTTCTTTTTTTGTTTTTTCTTTTCACAGTTTCTGATTAAATTTTTTTTCTCTATTTCCCTATTTTTTTCTTGTGGTTAACACTGTTCTTTGTTTTTATTTTTATTTATTTATTTATTTATATTTTTCCCATTTCTTTCTTAATAATTTTCCTTCACTACCTTTTTTCCTCTCAGTGTCCTATTGCAGGTTTTCTCATTTTCTTCTTGCCTTTTTCTTTTTTTGGATTACTGTTCCTGTGTGATTACATGGTATATTTTTTTATACATATGCTTTTAGTTTTTTGATGGTTATTCAATTGTAATTTTTGTCTAACTGAGCAGGAGACAGCAGCTGTCTCCATAAAGATACAATACACCTGCACCTCATGCAACTTCACTTACTGAGTAAGGGCCAGAACATCCTTCTCCACCAATGGGCCAAGGATAAAAAAACCACCAAGAAGAGCCTGAATCACCCTTGGCTGCTCTTCACAAACAATTAAAAGAGATTTTAATACAATATCACAATGCCCCAGAGACAAGAGGCCATCACTATCCACACAAAGAAGCAAGATAAAGTGGTAGAAACAAGGGAACAAGATACAGACCCAGAAAACATCCCTGAGGAAGAAACAGCATTGGAATTCTCTGATAAGGAATTCAAAAGAATTTTCTATAAGTATCTTCAAAGGATTGAGAGACAGACCAAAGAAAACACAGGAAAAACCCTAGAAGAATTTTGGAAGAAAATACAAGAACAAAATGACAAAATAAATGAAAAATTAGAAATGATTCTAAATCTACAGATAGAAATACAGAAGATTAATACCAAATTTTTAGAAATAGATAGCACATTGGAAGGGCAAAGGGGTAGAGATGATGCAATGGAAGACAGAATTAATGAGATTGAAGACAAATACCTGAATACTTTGGAAAGGGATCAATCAGAAAAAAACATCAAAACAAAATGAAGAAAGCCTAAGGTTCATGTGGGATACTATCAAAAGAAATAATCTACATGTCATTGGAATTCCAGAACAGGAAGAAAAAAATAAAACCACTGAGAAAATTGTCCAAGATTTGCTGGAGGAGAACTTCCCTGATATGATGAAAGAGGAGAATGTATCCGTTCAGGAAGTCCAACAAACCCCAAACAGGATAGACCCCAAAAGAAAATCACCGAGACATATCTTCATCAAACTCATCAAAACGACGGACAAAGTAAGAATCCTGAAAGCAGCATGGGAAAAACAAAAAGTTACCTAAAATGAACAGCCAGTAAGAATAAGCTCTGATTTCTCAGCAGAGACTGTGCAAGAGAG
>NW_006921600.1:324264-330282 GCF_000298275.1 Orycteropus afer afer
TATTTGTTTAATAAATGGTGCTGGCAAAACTGGAGATTCATTTGCAGGAAAATGAAACAAGATTTGTACCTCACACCATAGACAAAAATGAACTCCAGATGGATACAAAGACTTAAATGTGAAACCCAAAATGATAGAGTTCCTCAAGGAAAAACTAGGGGCAAATTTAGGGGCTCTAATACATGGCATAAATAGACTGCCAAGCATAACTCAAAATCCACAAACAGCAGAAGAGAAACCAGATGAGTGGGACCTTCTAAAAATTAAATTTTATGTGCTTCCAAAGACTTCTCCAAAATAGTCAAAAGAGAGCCTACAGATTGGGAAAAAATATTTGGTAATGATGTATCAGACAAGGGACTTATCTCAAGAATTTATGGAAAACTCCAACACCTCAATAACAAAAAGACAAACAAATGAATTAAAAAATGGGCAGAAGACATGCACAGATACTTCATGAAGGATGATATTCAAGCGGCCAACAAACATATGAAGAAATGCTCACGATCATTAGCTATTAGAGAGATGCAAATCAAAACAACAAGGAGATACCATCTTTCTCCAGCACTAGTAGCAAAATTCAATGAAACAGAAAATAACAAATGCTGACAAGGATGTGGAGAGATTGGGATGCTCATACACTGCTGCTGGGACTGTACAATAGTACAACCATTGTGGAATACAATATGGCAATTCTTTCAAAAGTTGGAACTAGAAATACCATTTGACCCAGCTATTCCATTACTAGGTATATATCCTAAAGAAGTGAGAGCCATGACAAGAACAGACACATGCACACCCATGTTCATCACAGCACTATTTACAAAAGCCAAAAGATGGAAACAACTTAGATGTCCATCAACTGAGGAATAGTTAACCAAACTATGGTATATACACAAAATGGAATACTATGCAACCCTAAAGGATGATGTAGAATCTGCAAAACACCGCATAATGTGGATGAACTTGGAGGACATTATGCTGAGTGAAATAAGTCAATCACAAAAGGATAAATATTGTATTAGTCAGTTATTGTAAAAGTCATGGAAACATTTATTGACAGAAGGACATTTTCTTTGTTGGTTACCAGAGATGGGAAGTGATGGTAGGAAATACTGTTAGATAGATAGAGGTAAGTTTTGATTTGGGTGAAGAGAAGGGCAATGTACCAAATATGAGTGATCAATTGAGGAAGAGAAAGATATAGAGATGTATGTGAGAAGTACAGACAACAAGGATGAACCCTTTTGCACATATAGTATGGCATGGTCAGTGAAGGCAAACATGGGTATAGGATGGATAGATGGGTGGACAGGCTGAACTATTAGGTATGTCTACGAAGTGGGAAGTGTACCCAAGAACATGTATAGGGTTGGCAGACAATGGTCCTATAACTTTATGTGTATGATCTGATTCCCATGTGTATAGTGGAGCTGACAAGGGGCCAGGTTGTAGTCACTGCTTGGTCATAGCCAGCTAACAGAGGGACTGAGTAGTTGAACCTGTGGTCTTGGGACCATAGTTGCAGGGGACGTCAAGCTCAATTGGCATTACATACTACACAAAATGTTCCACCTCCTACTTTGGCGGGTAGCGACTGGGATCTTAAAAGCTTGCAAGCTGCCATCTAGATGCAATGATGTGTCTCTATTCATCCAGAGCCAAGAAGCATGAAGAAAACCAAAAATTCATGGAAAGAATTAGTCCTAGCAACTGGTACACCATCTGATCTGTAGCTTTTATGACTATGAGACCAGAAGAACTAGATGGTGCCCAGCTACTACTGTCAACCACTTGGAAGAGGATCTATGTAGGAGATCCTGGATATAGAGAGAGAACAATGTGGAACAAAACTCAAAATCATTTGGAAAAAAAAAAGGGGGGGGACCAGGTTTGTTGGCCCAATAGAGCCTGGTTGAACCACTGAGACTATGGCCCCTAGCTGCCCTTCAGGTCTGGAATTGAATGCAAGCCTGTGGCTTTAGCCAAACAATAGACAGGCATATGAGTTGAACATTTACCTGAGGTAGATACACTCCTTGGAGAGAATAAGTCTGCAAGAAAGAATGGCAGCTTATGCACAGGGAGACAGCTCAGGGGTCAGGAGTGCATGGAGTGATGGACACTTGGAAGAGGTAACTATCAGGAGGAAGTAGGAGGGGAGATGTTGCATTGTGGTAAATTGTGGTCAATGTCCTGAGACAAAGTGTATGTGAATGGCTGTATGAAAAGTGTATTAGCTCTGTAAATTTTCACCCAAATCACAACAAAAAAAGAATGATAGACATATGACAATGCAAATCAACCACTATAGGTGAACAAACATTATTGTCTGGCGGTTCAAACCCACCATCCACTCCTCGGAAGGAAGGTTGGGCAATCCTACTTCCATAGTGATACTGCCTCGGAAACCAAAGGAGGGGTCGCTATGAGTCAGGGCCGACTTGACGGCACATAACAACAACAACAACAACAACATCATCGTAACCTAACAATCAAATTTCTTCTGTAAAATTGGTGAGCTTCATTTAAACCCAAAATACATGCAGCTTGACTGCAAAAACAGTAAATTCTTTTTTTTTTACTTTTTTTTATTGTAGCAAAAATATATAATAGAATTTGCTGATTTAACCTTTTTTAAGTGCACTGTTTAGTGACATTAATTACATTCAAAATGTTGTACAAGCATCACTACTATTTCCAAAATTTTCCATCACCTCACACACAAACCCTACCCATTAAGCAATAACTCCCTAATTTCCTCTCCCCCAGCCTCTGGTAACCACTAATACACTCTGGTCTCTATGCATTTGCCTATTCTAGATATTTCATATATGGTAGAATCATACCATGTTCTTCCTTTTATATCTGACTTATGCCATTTTGCTTAATGTTTTCAAGGCTTAGTTTTTGCTGTAGAATATATCAGAACTATTCTCCTTTTTATGACTGAACAATAGTTCATTGCATTAATGCACTATATTTTGTTTATTTCATCTGTTGATGGATATTTTCCCCCATCTTTTGGGTATTGGAAATAATTCTGCTGTAATATTGGTTTACACATATCTGTTTGAGTCCCTGTTTTGAATTCTTTGGGGACTATACCTAGGAATGGCATTAATTTTCCACAGCAGCTGTACCATTTCACTTTTCCATCAGAAGTGTACAAAAGTTCCAATTTCTCCACATCCTCACTAACACTTGCTATTTATCTTTCTTCTCTTTCTCCTTCTCCTTTCTTCCCCTTCTTCCTTTTCTTTCATCTTTCTCCTTCTTCTCCTCCTTTTCATCTTCCTCCTCTCCCTCCTTCTCCCTTTCCTTCTTTTTCTTCTCCTTCTTTTTCTCCACTGTGTGAGTGTGTTTAGTTGTAGCCATCTGTATCAGTTTCCTAGTGATGCTGAATATTAGACATAAGTGGCCTTAACAAATGGAAAGTTCTTTTCTAAAGTTCAGAAGGCTAGAATCCAGAGCACCTGTTCTACAGGCAGTTCTCTCTATCAATACTGATGGAAGAACCATGTCTCTTTCAGATTCCTTAACTCCAGTGTTCCTTGGTTCCTTGGCAATCTTCACCAGGCATCTATCTTCCCCCCATTTGTGCTTGTATGTGTATCTAATCTGCTTCCTTTTATTACTTTTATGAGTAGGGTTCTGTTACACTGACATAACCCTACTAACATAGCAAAGAAAACCCTATTTAGTGTAAAAAGGGATCACATCCACAGGTATAGGAGTTAGAATTTCAACACATATTTTGAGGGGACATAATTCAATTCCTAACATTATCCAAGAAGGTATGAAGTGGTATCTGATTGTGATTTGGATTTTTATTTCCCTAATGACTAATGATATTGAAAATCTTTTCATATGCTTCTTGGTCATTTGAACATCTTTGAATTGTCTTTTTGTTGTTGAGTTGTAGGAGCTATTTATCTTTTCTGGATATTAGACCCTTATCAGATATATGATTTCCAAATATTTTCTCCCAATCTGTGGGTTGTCTTTTCCCTTTGGATAGTGTTTCTTAATGCACAAATCTGCAGTTGAATACCTCTAGTAAATTTTTCATTTTCGTTTACTTTATTTTTCAGGTCTATAATTTTTATTTGGTTCCTTTTTATAATTTTTCTCTTTATTGATATGCTAACTTTGTTTATGCATGATTTTTCTTTATTTCCTTTAGTTCTTTGTCCATGGGTTCCTTTAGCTCTTTGAGTATATTTAATAGAGTTGATTAAAAATATTGCCTTGTAAGTCTAATGTCTAGGTTGCATTGGGGATTTCTGTCCATTTTATACAGTGAAAGCTGTGAAAGCCAGAGCTTGAAAAGACAGCCTATTTTTCTATGTGTCACAGGTTTTCCACCTTTCACAGGGTGCAGTCTTATCACTTTTCTATTGCTTTTTTTTTTTTTTTCTTTAATTTAATGTAACTTATTTTTTCATAGGGCATGGACAGTGGTTTTGTAGAAGAGGAAATTTACAATTTTTATGATCAAGCCTGGAGAGGTACTAAACATATGGACGAGATTATTTACAGGCCCAACAAAAATTTAGACAAGAACATGTATAGTGATAACACAGAAGCCAGAAAAAAGACCAGCATGTACCAAAGCAGATAGTCAGTTTCCATGTTTATACCAGTGAAAACAAGGTAGTTCACAGTTCTTTCTCTTTTTCCCTAGATTTGTTCCTGATAAGGAGTTTTATGGTTCAGATTCTAGGCAGAGAGGCTGAGAAGGACCAGTTCAATTTGAACTGGTTTGGACAAGTTTGGGGAAGGAGCCAAACAGCACAGTGGCTCTAAAAGAACTTCAAATAGCACCCAGCCCAAGGAACATGAATATGAAGGCAAGAAGAGGAAAGAGTAGGTATACCTTTCTTTAATGTGAATGATTTATGATCTACAACGCTAATGCCATGTGACATGAATCATGGGGAATACTTTGTAAATGATCAGGATAAAAACCAAATCTGAGTGCCAGATTTGAGCATTATATTTTATCACAGGAGAAAGAGGGGATGGACAATTATTTAGTTATACTGAAGAGTGGGTTGTGTTTGTGCTTCTCCCACCTTTCAGCATTTATAGGACATACTGCCCAGCACATGAAATTAAAACCACTTCCTTTTGTGTTACACCAGTAGTTTGGTGTCATTGTATTACAGAAGAAAGACTGCTTATAAATAAAGTAACTGCAACCTCAGTGAGTAGGAAGATGTTCACAACATATTGGAATGGCCGTACCTAGTAAATGTTTGCCTCTATGGTGTTGTTTTAATTTGGTGTAGAGAAAGTAAACTTGGTGCAGCTCTTTATTTCAAATAAAAGCATTTAAACAAAGGTTTTAGTGAGTTTACTTTCTCTAACAGGGAGTAATATTCTTAAAAATATTTCTCTTCATCAGATTTCTGATCCTCTTGTAACATTTCTGGTCTTTGAACTTGAACCTGAAGATTTACTTCATCAATAATATGATTTTCCTACTGTAGTTCTGAAGTTCTTCTTGTGAAGAAAACACAACTACTCCATAACTCTGTGCAAGCCAGTCATTTTGTCAAAAGGTAGAGTACACCTTCATACACGGCCAAATTGTGCAGTGTTCTCTCAGCTCACTTGAAGCCACGGTCCAGGGAATTTTTCTGACAAAAGCAATGAATTGGCCAATACTTGTATGCAGGGCTACGGTGCCCCTCACTGCTGAGGCCACCGTCTTTTAGAGTCTCTATTCTTTGTTTTAGTGGAAAATATTTGTTTTTCTTCTCTGACAGGTTTCCATCTTACACACATTCCAACTTTCACAAATGAACTTTACTGTATTTTTTTTTCCTTTCTTGTTTCTTTCTGTTTTGTGATTTCTTAAAATTGGACATTCAAAGTATTATAATGTACTAATTTTGGAAATCATATTTCCCACTTTCCCAAGATTTGCTGTTTGATGGTAGAAGAATTAGTTTGTGTTCTGCAAGTGTTAGCTGAGATTTCTCTGAATGGCTGGAGCTTAAAGCATATATA
>NW_006921600.1:330382-337982 GCF_000298275.1 Orycteropus afer afer
ATGGGTTCGTAGACAACATATATATATATGTTTTAAAAACATATATATATTTCCAGTCTTTTAGGATCAGCCCTCTGCTGACCACTCCTTTAGCACTTAGCCAAGCTGTTTACAATTTTGCCTCAACCTTCATTACCAGCTTGCACTGAGCCTATGGATCATCCAATGGTAAAAACATAGGATCTTCTTAGTTCTTTTCTGAGATGTGTCCTGTCTTGGACATGTGTGTGGCTTTCTAAATTCCCCAGTATATACAAGTGCTTATAAACACCTTAATATTGCAAAGAAACTCTTTCCCTGGATTTTCCTTCACCACCCTAGTCAGTCTACTGTATGGTTCAACCATAATTTTTCATCCCAAGTGATTGTATGTTTTTCAATAACTTGATAATATTTTCAGTCAATGCCCACCACTTTACCACCCTGAGGGCATGCCAACTTAAGTAAAAGAGAAAGAGCATTTGTATCGATCTTTTATGTAGCTCCCAAACAAGTTAGGACAAAAACAATAATTTTTAAGTAAGGTCTTCCCTGATCCCTCCAGAACCAGAGAGCAGAGTCTCACAGTAGAATCTTTGATTGTTTTTCAGAATTCAGACAAAATTTCTGTGAAAGTGTGGGAATTTGGAGCTGTGTGCTCTCCCATTTTGCTAATGTCACTCCAAACCAAAAAAAACAAACCCACTTCCATGGTATCAATTCGACTCATAACGACCTCTCGTTGGGTTTCCAAGGCAGTATCTCTACAGAAGTAGATTGCCCAATCTTCCTTCTGAGGAGTGGGTGGTGGGTTTGAACCTTCTGGTTAGCAGTCAAATGCCTTAGACACTACCAGGAAATGTAATTTTGACTTGTTTAATATAATATCCAAATTAAGGAGAAATACTGTATGGAAGTATTTCTCTGTCTTTCTTCAGTATCATCCCCTAAAGAGATTTTTAGACGTTTTGATTATAAACCTGACCCCATGATATTTTAACAGCCAAGAAACATCATGTATCTGTTTATGTACTATAAGAATGTCTGTGTTTTATATCTGAAAAGAGTAAAATCTCTCATTCCAGAAAACCAGTTTTTGCCTCTTCTGAAGTAATATTTCCTCTGCTGAGAACACATGATATGTGGTAAGATCTGCTATTGTATCAACTGATAAACAGATTTTAGAACTTTCCTTTATTCTCTTTTTTATTTAATCCTCACTGCCACAAAAATGTATTAACATATTATGAATCTTAATATTTAATCAGCATGAGGTAACCCTGCAGGCAAACCAGACTAATCTAGTATATTCCACTGATCCTTCATTCATCACTGTGGATTGGAGCACACCTTAAAGGCAGAATGCTTTATTATTGTTATTATTATTTCTCAGTTTTTGACACTGATTACATTCCCTGAAGAGTAACAGCTCTCTTCTCACTTCCTCCATGTGGTTACCTTTTCCCTGTCTCCTTCTTGCCTATATATTCCTGGACCCCTACATTTCTCCCTGTGCAAATACACCCCTTATGTTTCCCCAGGGTTCATTTTTCTAAGGAGTACATCTCTCTGATGTAGTTGGTCAACTCCTAGGCCTGCATATGTTTGAATGATAGTTAAGTCACAGGAGTGAGTTCAATTCCAGGCTAGAAGGGCAACACAGAGACATAGTTTCAGAGGTTCTACCAGTCTCTATCTGACCAGTAAACCTGGACTTTTTCATTTCTTTTTTTTTCAAATTTTGTCCCACAATTTCTTCCACTCTCAGGATCTCTAATTTTGACCCCTTTCTTAGTGGTCAGCATTGGTAGCTGGGCATCACCTCATTCTACTGGTTTCCAGGTCATATAGGCTGAGGTTCTCATGGTCCATTAGTCCTCTGGACTAACTGTTTCCACACATCTTTGATTTTCTTCATTTTCCTTTGCTCCAGATGAGAAAAAAAAACAATAATTACCACTTAGATGGCCATTCACAAGCTTTTAAGATCCCAGTCACTACTCACCAAAGTAAAATATAGAACAATATTTTTGTATACTAAGTTGTGCCAATTGAGCTTGATGACCCCGGTGACCATGATCTCAAGCCTGCATGCCCAGTGACTCACTCTACCAAGGCGCTTAGTTGTGACAAAGAAGTTATTCTAACTTTGTCCCTTGTTAATTTTAATTTGATTTTGGACATTTTTATAGCACATACAAATACATATGTAGGAATATTTTCTGCCAAACCAATGCATTGTAAGATCATGACTATATTCACATTTGTCTATCCATACCTGGTCCTCGTGCCTGTCTGTGTGTCTGACCATAGATTAGTGTTTGTTATTACAGATAATGCAATACTGTGTATGCAATAGTATTTACCTTTATTGTCTGTCCCTCTTGTGCACCTCTCCAAGTCTTCCTATTCCTTAGTGATATTGTGCTACTCACATACTTTTGTTACATTGCTTTTCCCTTTGCTCATATCAACATTTATCTCTTAACTACCCATCTATTTTCTCTCACGTACCTCCCCTCCAATCCCTGGTAACCAACAAAGAAAATTTCTTCCCCAGAATAAACCTTTCGTTGATATTTTATAATAATGGACTCATTCAATATTTGTTATGGTAGTTAAGTTTGTGTGTCAACTTGGCTGGGCCTGGTTGAGTAGCTGGGCAGCTGGATGTAGTACTCCCCATGATGAGACTGGTAATCAACTCCATGGTGGAATCTACTGTGAGCAACTGAGTAGCTGCCTTTGGGTATGTGGTCTGCTTCCCATATATACGAGATAGTTTTGGGAATGGCCTCTAGCTTATAGCATGCTTGGACCCTGCATGTGTTGTTGTTGTTAAGTGCTGTCGAGTCGTTTCCAACTCATAGCAACCCCGTGCACAGCATACATACCCTGCATGTAGCTGTGTCGTTGTTCAGCAGCCTGCCATCCTCTGCCGACCTTGGGACTTACAGTGGATTTGAATTAGTGGCCTGTCGTGTGGTTTGGTAGCATCAGGATTGTGCCTATTTACTTGTTGACCTTGGGCTTGTTAGCCTCAGAAGCCAGTAGCTGCCTGAGTGAAGAGATATCTCTAGCTTCAGTGAGCCAGGAGCAAGAGGCAGAGCCGAAACCCAAGGTCAAGGAGGTTTCACCTAGCCCCTAGAGCCTGGCACTTGGAACTTGGACTTCTAGCTTCCCAAACTGCAAGAGAATAAACTCCTGTTTATTTAAGCCATCCCATTTGTGGTATATTCCTGTCAGAGTAGCACTAGGTAACCAGAACATTTGTCTTTCTGTGATTGACTTATTTCACTCAGCATAATGTCCTCCAAGTTTATCCATATTATAAGGTGATTTGCTGATTCTACATTAATTTTTCATGTTGCATAACATTCCATTTTGTGTATGTACCAGAGTTTGTCTATCCTTTCATCTGTTGATGGTCCAGATTGTTTCCATCTCTTTGCTATTATGAATGATGTTGCATTGAACTCAAGTATTTACATATCCACTTGTGTCTCAGATCTCAACCCTTCAGGATATATTCTTAGTAGTGAAATTGCTGAATCAAATGTTATTTCTATTTCCAACTTTTAAAGGAAGCACCATACCATTTTCCACAGTGGTTGTACCAAGTTACAGTCCCACCAATAGTGTATGAGAGTTCCAATATCTCACACCCTCACCAACAATTGATGTTTTCTGTCTTCTTGCACTTTCTTATTTTTGCTGAGGTGAGGTGATAGCTCGTTGTTTTGGTTTGTATCTCTCTAATGGCTAATGATCATAAGCATTCCTTCTTTATATCTTCTTTGGTGAAATGTCTGTTCATATCCTTTGCTCATTTTTCAACTGGATTGTTTGTCTTTTTGTTGTTGAGGTGTTGAAGTTTTCTGTAAATTTTAGAAATAAGTCCTTTGTTGGATATGTCATTGCCAAAAGGCAAAATGTTTTAAAAGCCCTGCCATCCACAGAACTTTCCTTCTGTTCTTTCTTTAGACTCCCACAATGATTCTCAAATTTTAGTGAACAGAAGATTTTTTATACACAATTATCTTAAACACAATACTGTATACATAATATCTTATATACTATTCATGAGTTAGTTAAGGACTTTTTCAAGGTTAATTTTGACTATACTCAATTTTCATCTTGCATGATGAATTTAGACCCTAAGCATTGTAATTTTCCATTGAATTCTGTACATTGATCAAATCCTACCTGGAGTCTGTATTCAGTTCTGAGAAAAAGTTTTAAGAGGGACATTGATAAACTGTATTTTGCTAGAAGAGTACAACCACAGTGTGAGAAAAATTGTTACATTAACTGGCAGAGTTAACTTGGAAAAATGATGCTTAGGGAAGCTCTAATAATGGTCTTCAAATATTTTAAACCTAGAAAGAAGGATTAACATTAAAGCAAAGTATTTATGAACTCAAACACTGGAGTAAGACTATGTGGTTCAAATCCCTTAACCTTAGAAAACTTACTTAACCAATCTATGTCTCAGTTTCCTCATCTAAAAAACTGTGGATGTTAATAGAATTCACTTTACTACATGGTCATTTCATCCATAGGGTCATAGTAACGATTAAATGACTTAACATATTTAAAGTGCTTACCATAGTGCTTAGTGGATATTAAGCACTACCCCACTGTCAGCCATAGGGAATTCTAAAAGTTCTATGATACAGATTACCAATTTCAGAAAGGACTTCATCACAATGTAGTGAGTACCTCTTTTTCTAGAAGCATTCAAATAAAAACTAGTTGAGTATCTCTCAGTAAATATTGTAACCGGAATAGGGTATAGGCTGGAAGACCGAGTTTGATGGTTTCTCATCAAACCAACACTTTCAAGTCTAGGTTTTAATGCATATACAGAATCAGCTACCTAATGATCTTAAAGCTTACCCTATTTGAATGTTTGATCTGAGAAAAGTCATTTGCAAAGTTGAGCAATAAACAAAATTCCACATGGCAGTGTCCTGAAAATCTTCCCTGTGTGGTTAGTGATGTGTGTCCATTCCTATTCAGCCACAGCGCTGAGCACATTGGCTTCCTGAACTTTGGACCATCCACCCCTCCTTGGTCCTTACACTGAAAATTCTTTGTTAGCCACCCAATAAATGAATGACTGCCAATGCTGCTGAAAACATGTATCTGACTTTAGATGGACTATGTTTTCCTTAATGTTAACAATGAATAGTCTTCACTACTAAGAAAAGGACTGTACATCTTAATTCTTGTTGTGATACAGCTACCAAATGTCAACATGCTACATCAAAAGCTATAAATCAAACAGCCTAATTTTAAAATATATGCATAATTCCAAGTAACTGGGGGCAGATTATTATTAATACTTAATTCTTACTGATAAGACTTGTTATTGATGTGTTACTTAGGCATAGCCATTTTTGTGAGTTCAATTTTAAAATCAATTATTAATTAAGTACTAATTTCTTGATTTTTTTTTCCCTTCTTTCACCTCTCTCATAACTGACAGTTCTTAATACCTATTTGTTACAACTCTGTTGCTCCTTATCTCTGAGACTCACAGATCTTCTTCTTAATCCTTTGAACATATTATTTCTATTTCATCTTTTCCACTGCTTCCTATCCCCCTCCTCTTGCAGACCTTAACCAAAGACAAACATATTTCCATCAATTTCATTCCAACTCATGATGACCCCACGTGTGTCAGAGTGCAAATTTGCCCCATACATAGTGTTTTCAATGGCTGACTTTTCACTAGTAGATCCTAAGTATTTCCTCCCAGATGCTTCTGGGTGTGATTGAACTGCCAACATTTCATTTAGCAATGAGGTTTTTATCCGTTTGTACCACCCAAGAACTTTTGGTATAGTCCTTAGGCCTCTGCTATTTGCATTCTTCACCCTATGAACAACTCATCGCTTTCTCTGAACTCCAAACACCATCATTCTAGAACTGAAAAGAAATCTAAGTCTTCAGTTTCACTCTTTCTAGAACATCTCCATGCAAAGACTTCTTCCATCATGCCAACCAAACCTATCTAAAGAAATCTACTTAAGATTTCACAATCTAAGGTCTAAATTACCACAAAAGTCCAACTGGCCCTCACCACAAGTGGCTTCTTTCCTCTTAATCCAGCAACATTAACCTGCTAAAACACTAATTTTTACTAATTCATTCATCCAATATTTATTGAACAAACCTATACGGCAAGATCTTTCTCTTGCCATGCTAAATCAAAAACATCAAAGCAAGCCCACTGCCATCCAGTCAATTCTAACTCATAGTGGCCCCCATTGGGTTTCCAAGGTGGTAGATCTTTATGGAAGTAGATTGTCCCATCTTCCTTTCATAAAGCAGCTGGCTCGTGGGTTTGAACCACCAACCTCCTGGTTAGCAGTCAAATGTATTTAGGTATTACACCACCAGAGCCAAGCTAAAGTACCCAATAAATCTTTGTAGAAAATTTTTAAAATTCTCACATTTGTTTACATTTAGTGCAAATGCTTTGAGCAATTTGACACTGCTAATTCTTAGCGAGAGAATAGATCAAATGATCGAGGTTCCAAACTTTCTCAGCGTAACAGTGTAACAAATTGAGAATTGTTCCTCAGGGGCCACTGTGAGAGCCTCATACAGCCATATTAATGCTTCAGTGTCCCCTACTAGTTTGCCATGATACAAAGAACAGAGCCAAGGGAATGTGAGAGGAATAAAGACGTTCTTATTCTTCTTATTTATTTGCCTAGTCCATACCTCCACATGGGGCCAGGCTTACAAATGAAAGAAGTATAAAGTTGTTGTTTCTTAAGGCTCACCAAAAAAGCCTTTGACCAAAAATATATTACCTTCTTGGCCAACCTCATAGTGAAACTAACAAGTTACTTTCTGGAATTAAAACATAAAGAGCTCAGTCTAAAATGTTGTTAGGGAAACAACACATTAAACCATGTTTGGCCTTTAATTCCTTACTATTAATTAAGCTATGTTCAGCAATACTTCAATTAATTTCCTACGTTTTACACAACTCTTCCTTTTCATTCTCCATGCTGTCTCTCTAGGTAGGGCTCCATTAGGGCTAGCACACAAGTTTGTGCAAGTTGAACACTGAATCTCTCTGGTAGGTTGCCATTGAGGCAACTCAAATCATGACGACACCATGTTTGTCAAAGTAGAACTGTGTTCTAGGGCTTTCAATGGCTGATTTTTTTTGAAAAGTAGATAACCAGCTCTTTCTTCTGAGGCACCTCTGGGTGCACTTAAACCTCCAATATTTTGGGTAGCAGCAGAGTACATTAACTCTTCATAGCACCAAGGACTCTGAACTTTCACAAAGCATGACATTCTCACAGACTACAAAACAGCCTACACTTCCCAATCAACATTTCCTTCCTTCTTCAACCCTTGTAAAACTAGTAGAAAAAAACAACTTACCCCTATAAATATAAAGTATAACCATCTACTGCCATTGAATTGATTCCAACTCATAGTGACCCCCATTGGGTTTCGAAGGCTGTAAATCTTTTTAAACGTAGATTGCCCTTCCTCCCATAGAGTGGCTGGGTGGCTGGTGGGTTTGAACCATGACCTTCTGGTTAGTATCCAAATGCTTTACCCACTAAAGCATCAGAGCTCCTTAAGT
>NW_006921600.1:338082-343326 GCF_000298275.1 Orycteropus afer afer
TAAGAGTCTGCCTTTCCAAAGAGAATTTTTTGTGTAAATGTATTAATTAATGTTCATCTATTGGCCTTACATTGAACATGGTGATACCTGATCATTGTTATCTCACACAGAACTTTCTTTCCTTTTTTATTTCCAATTTATTTCCATTCTCCAAGTCCTATAATTCAATAAAAGATTTAACAAAACAGGAAAAGGCATACAGTTGTTACTCAAGAACTAATTATTAGGTCAAGCCAATAGAAGAAACACGAAGGCACAGAAAACAGAATAGACATTTCACTGAAAGTGAGTATGAGAGAGATAAAGTAACTATAGAAACTCTTTTAATATGGTGACTGCCAGGTGGACAATATCACTTGGCTGAGAAATTAGAAAAGTTACATAGACCAGGGAAGAATTTATTGAGCAAATATATGTTGAGTATTTACTATGTGCAGATACTGTGCTAAGCCCTAGAGATATAATTCTGAACAAGATGGTAATAATTATTGTTCTCATGAAATTAACAATCTAATGGCTTATAGAAATATATGTTATGGACTCTAAATCAATGATACTTTTTGAGTTTAGCTGACTGTACACTTAGACATTCTCAAAAATTATTGAGAAATTTAGAGATTTTAAGTCCATTTTATAAAATTCTTAAGGGTTAAGAATACAGGTTACAATACAACAACATAAAGAACAAAAAGTAACAAGTTGATTGCTATTTCGGACTTCTCTAATTTATGAGGATTGAAAGAAATCATCAGCCTCCAAGGACAAATTTGAAGTTGCCAACCATGGAAAAACCTAGGTTTTAATCACATACAGACCAGAACTGGCCATGACACCATGGGAAAATTACCCAATCTCTCCATGCCACAGTTCTTTCTATATAAAATGAAGTTACTGGACTATAATTCACTAGATATTGTCTAGTTCTGGGGTTCTTTGATTTTATAACTGCTAGAGCCTAGAATGTAGCACAAGGCTTCCCTGTCTTGGATTCCACATACTGGCAGCCAGTGGGGAGTCAAGAAATTCTCCTTGAAGAACCTTCCTGGGTAGTAAATGAGGGAAAAGTATGTCCACCAATAGCAGAAGAACTGTGCCTTCTCCTGTAGATTATGCTTTAGTCTACCAAATTTGCCCTGGATGGTGTAAATTGTTAATGAACTTGGCTGCTAATTGAAAGGTTGGAAGTTTGAGTCTACACAAAGTCACCTTGGAAAAAAGGCCTGGTGAACCTTATAGAGTAATTTTACTCTGAAATACATGAGGCTGCCATGATTTGGAATCAACTCATGACAATTGGTGGGACCACATTTGCAGATAGAGTTTTGAATACCTGGAGGTAAGAATTTACACATATATATCTTCACCTTTCTACAACCTCTTGCAGAGGTCTCAAGGTGCCCCATAGCTAGGTTTTTGAAGAAAATCAAAAAGACCTTATAACATTTGGGGCATCCTTTTCAAATGTTTTCCTGGAGCTTTCAGCGGCTAGGACATGGCTTGGCACATTTTCACTAGCAGACTTGCTGGAGCCTGACATCTCACAAATGCCCAGGTACACAGCTCTGTATGGATTCTTAAGACCAAATGGAAGCACATGGGCCAACAAGACTATAGGGAATGTCCCCATATGATTTTCCTGTATTTGTAAAGCAGCAATATAAAAATGGAAATTCTGCTTTTGAGTTGGCAGCAAAATTGTGGGAAGTCTTAAATGGAATTGAAGCCAGTGAATATTGGTTTCTTGGCTCTGTCTTTCATAAAAGACAAAAAAATGACTCTTCCCTTAATGAAGGATGGCTGGGGAAAGCTTAGAATATTGACTGATTTGGTTTCATTTTGGTCTGCTTATCTAAACCATATCCAAATGATCTAAGACTCTATGAGTTATAAAAATGGGGTTGGAATTCTTAGGGCAGACATGTAAAATTTCCAAAGCTCCCTATTTCTTGTCATCCTTTCTGCAATGCGGTGCCAGCAAAAACCAGCTCATATAATCTTATGATCCAAAATTAATTTGGAAAAAATAATAACCAGCCAAAAGTTTTTAACCTAAAAAACAGGGTGGCAATTTAGATTGGATTTGCATTTTCAGCAAAGGTTCACATCAGTCCTTCTTTTATGTTTGTGGATTCACTCAGGTCTAATTTTAATGAGGATGTTTTGGAAGCCTGGGTAGATCTTGGATGACTAGTGGCCACCAAAGATTTGAAAGAGTGCTAGTATCCAAAGGATTCTCCTGTGAAATATTTTCATGAACACTCAGATTTCAATCTAAAAGTAGATACTATCTTCCTTAATTATAATTCCCTTTGGGAGCACAAGGAATAAAGTGAAAAAGAATAGATTACTTGTTTGTTTAGGAGATAACATTCAGTTTTTACTAACCTAGAAAGTGTTTAACATCTGTCATGAACGTTCCATGCCTTTAATCCATTCTCTCCTTTGCCATACATTTTATTTTTGAAAATGGTAATATGTCTCTTTGTGTTCTCTTACAGGCACATGACAAACAGGCTTATAGAAATAAGTCAATTGAAATTTGTGTTTAGCATGATAAAGCTTACCAAAAAGCAAATGCATTGCTGTCAAGTCAATTCTGACTCAAATCAAACCTATAAGAGAGTAGCGCTGCGTCATAGGGTTTCCACAGCTGAAATCGTTATGGAAACAAACTGCCACATCTTTCTGGTGAGTTTGTACTGCTGACCTTACAGTTAGCAGCCAAGCACTTAAACATTGTACAAACAGGGCTCTTCATGATGAAGTTTCCAAAAACCCAAATCTATTGCCATCAAATTGAATTCTTACTCTTAACGACCCTATAGGACAGAGTGGAACTGCCCCAAAGGGTTTCCAAGATTTTAAGTCTTTACAGAAGCAGACTGTCTCATCTTTCTCCCACAGAGGAACTAATGGGTTCCAACCGCCAATCCTTCAGTTAGCAGCTGAGCACTTAACCACTGCACCACCAGAATTCCTGATGAAGCCCTGATGATTGAAATTCATATATAATTTGAGATGCATGTTCAATTGATGTATAATACATTAAATTTGCTAACTATGATTCACAGAATAGTGAAGTTAACTAATTCTTAAATTATGTTATAACTGTAGTTTATTACTTTAATTGCTACTGTTTTTAAATTATTAAAAACAGGCTTGGGTTTATTATTGTATTTTAAGATAACAACTATCAGAAATGAAAAATTATGTTAATTCTCAAATCAGTATCTTACAAATATTTCAGTTTTAATAACAAATTAGGACCTAAAAATTGGATAAAATTGTAGTTTCTTATACTTAAGAAAAGTAGCTCTGGTAGGGTAGTGATTAAGGCATTTGGCTGCTAACCAAAAGATCAGTGGTTCAAACCTACCAGTTGCTCCACTGAAGAAAGATGAGGTAGTCTGCTTCCGTAAAGATTTACAGCCATGAAACCCCAATGGGAGTCTCTATGAGTAGGAATTGACTTGACAGTGGTGACTCTGGGTTTGGTTACACTTAAGAAAACTTATTTCTAAGCTTATATGTGAAATATTGTGATTTATATTTGTAAGGATATAGAGGTAAGAACACAACCAGTCCAAAATTTTTAACTTAAAATACAAGGTGGTAATTCAGTTTGAATTTGCATTTTCAGCAAAGGTTCACATCATTGTATTACACATATAGTAGTTGGTTTATTCTACTCACATTAAGACAACATCTAAATTATATATATTTAAATTCAGCAGTTCAAACCCACCAGCTGCTCTGTGGGAAGACAATGCAGCAATCTACTTCTGTAAAGATTTATAGACTTGAAGACCCAATGGAGGTCACTATGAGTCAAAATTGAATCAATGGCCGTGAATATTTTTTTATATTTAAATTAATCCTGAAATAACCATCTTATCTTTTATTTACATCTTGATTATCATCAGTACCAATTATCTGTTTTAGTGGAATACATACTATATTTTTGTCTAGTGCATAGAAAATCTAGGTATATCAATAAATTCATACTTATATTCTTAACACACACACATTAATCAGTAAAAATAAAATAAGAGAATGCTGCCTTCTAAATAGCTTATACTAAATATTCATTATTCTAACATGGCCATGCTATAAAATAATAATATTGAGAAGTCATACCAAAACACATAGAAAAAAAAAGAAAAATTATCAATCTGCTCAAATGATGGAACCTCAGAATTTTGTGTTATAAAATATTCCTTGTTTAATTCCTATTTTAATTCGTCTATTATTTATCTGGAATGTATTTTTAAGCAATTCTTGTAGACAGCTGATCCATGTCAATGTGTATTTATAAAATTTATTTATAAAATTCTTGGGATAGTACCTTTTGCGAAAGGATTCTGTAGCTATTGCCGCATCTTGGCTGTTTTGAAAAAGATGTCCGAAACCACATAAAACCATTGTATTTTGTTTTGTTTTGCTTTCATGGTATCTATTGTTTCCTCCTTATGCTGGTTAGTTATTGTTGTTCTTAGTTATCAAGTGAGCCCACAATTCATGGCTGCCTCATGCACAAGAGGATTGGACTGTTGTGATCCACAAGGTTTCGTTGGCTGATTTTTGGAAATAAGATTGCCAAGCCTTTGTTCCACAAAGGTTAGAGTCTCCCTTTATAATTAAAGCTTCTGAATATTTATCAACATATTTTACTGTATGAATCTATTTACTAATACAGTCTAGAAAAAGTTTAATCTATTAATATCAGAAATGGTTTTATACATGAGAATTATCTTTGTTCTTTTTGTATTCTTTTTTTTTTTTTTTTATTGTGATTTGGATGAAGATTTACAGAGCAAATTGACTCTCCATGCAGCAGTTCACATATACTTTGTCTCATGTCACTGACCACAGTTTACCACAATGCAACAGCTCCCCTCCCACTTCCTCCCTATAGTCACCACTTCCCAGTGTCCATCCCTCCATACTCTCCTGTCCCCTGAGCTGTCTCCCTGTACACAAGCAGCCCCTCCTTCTCCCATGATTGTTCTCTCCAGGGCGTGGGTCTACTTGAGGTAAATGTTCAACTCACATGCCTGTACTTTGTTTGTTTGGAAACCACAGGAGTGGGCTCAATTCCAGACCTGAAGGGCAGCTAGGGGCCATAGTCTCAGTGGTTCCACCAGGCTCTACTGGACCAGCAAACCTGGTCCCAACCATCCTTTTTCCCCCCCCCCCTCCAAATGACTCTGAGTTTTGTTCCACATTGTTCTCCCTCTCTATCCA
>NW_006921600.1:357990-388934 GCF_000298275.1 Orycteropus afer afer
AAAAAAAAAAAAAACTGTCCAAAAGTTGATTGGAAAAAAAAGAAAAGAAAAGAAATCTGCGAGAGCACTGTCTCTTTAAATTTCCAAAATAGTCAAGCCGCTTTTTAAACCTTCAAAATGGCGGCATTCTCCGGACCGGCAAAAGTCCACAGCCTAACCCATCTTTCTCTTCACCTTCCCCATTTGTTCCCCAGCCACTGTACACAGTCCTCCATGTAGTCCCTGGCTAGCAGGGGATTTTTAGGTTAATTCTTAAGTCCTACCACCACAGGTTTCTGCGAGAGTGCTGTCTCTTTAAATATCCAAAATAGTCAAGCCGCTTTTTAAACATACAAAATGGCAGCACCTTCCGGACCGGCATAAGTCTGCAGCTCAGCCCACCTTTCTCTTCACCTTCTCTGTTTGTTCCCCAGCCACTGTGCACAGTCTATGCAGTCCCTGGCTAGCAGGGTGATTTTTAGGTTAATTTTTAGGTCCTACCACCACTCGGGAATGTCCAACTCGTTTGTGCAGTCAGGGGCGCTCAGGTCCTTGCCGGACCGCAGCTCCATATATCTCCTTTTTTGTTATTTTCACACAAATTCTTCTACTAGTTGGGGTTTAGTCTACTGTATCCTTCCCTTCAAGGCTCAGGGGTCCAAGATTAACTTCTGTGACTGTGTCAATTGGCTTCCCTTTTCTTTGTTGAAGAGGGTCTGTGCAGTCCTTCTACCTAGTCTGCCATCTTCCTCTTTTTATATTCTTTTGCTTTGCTCTTTCTGCTTTGAGAATATTTATTCTTAAGTCAAATCTCCATGAATTGCGTTCTGTATATGCTAATTATCATTGTATTAATTTCTTCTGTTTTCTGAGATTTTTTTCTCAGTTTATTGTCCATTTCATTCTTTAAATTTTCTGTAATATTTGGGTCTGCTTTTTCTATTTTAAGACATTTTATTTGTTTGCTTTGAAAAATTATTCTTAGTTCAGTTTGTTGTAAAATAGAAGTTATTTCTTTGCTGAGAACAAAATATTTCCCAAATATCTCTTATTTTAGGATACAGTTTCCTCTGAGCAGCTCATGCTTTTATCTTTTTTGATGCTGCAAAAGATTTTCAAGTTTCCACATTTAATATTCTGTTTATTGCTGGGTAGTGTAATAAATACATTCTGAAATGCTGGTTTAAAACCCAGTTTAATACCCTTCTTATATATGGAAAAATATGCAGGCCTAGGGTTGGAATATCACCTACTTTGGTCATGTTGTCAGAAAGGACTAGTCCCTAGAGAAGAATAACATGCTTGGTAAAGTGGAGCATCAGAGAAAAAGGAGAAGACCCTCAATGGGATAGATTGACACAGTGGCTGCAACAATGGATTCAAGCATAGCAAGGATTATAAGGATGGTGCAGGACTGGGCAGTGTTTTGTTCTGTTGCACATAGGGTTGCTATGAGTCATAATCAACTCAATGGCACCTAATAGGAGCAACAAGAAGTTTCAAGGAATTGCTTTCACCACTTGCCTAGATGCTGGTCATTTGCTTCACTCAAATCTATAGTTCATGGGTGGTGCAAACATATTTCCCTGCTATCTGAAAGGTTGGAAGTTCAAGTCATCCCAGAGGGGCTTCAAAAGTAATGCCTCACTATCTATTTCCAAAAATCAGCCATTGAAAATTGTATAGAGTACTGTTCTACTCTGACACAGATGAGGTCACCATGAATTGGAGCTGACTCAACAATAGCTGGTAATTTGTAACTGCAGAGTAAATTGATGCCCCAAAATTTCAAAGAATTAGAAATTCCTTCACCAAGGCAGAGGTCTCCATTCTAATCTTTAAAGAAGTGCAAATAAAACAAAAAGAAAGAAAGAAATCAATCTCAACTCTTGGCAACCCTGTATGTGTTGAGTGGAACTTCATAAGATTTTCAAGGTTGTAACATTCTGGAAGCAGATACCTAGGACTTTCTCCAGAGACACTTCTGAATGGACTCAAACTTCTAACCTTTTGGTTAATAGTTGAGTGCTTAACCATAAGTGCCACTCAGGGACTTCTAAAATACAAATAGAACCTTGTTAATAGATCCATCTAGAATTCCAGCAGTAGTAAAGGAAGGATAGAACAAGCTCTAATGAATGAAGTTCCTGTTTCCATGGAAGAGGAAAGAGCTCTGTGCTCCTTATTGAACCCTATGCCTTCTATGGAGGTGATTTGTAATGAAGCTGTGACATTTAAGTGTCAAGGCCCCTCACTTGCATGGAGCCTTTGCAAGGCTTTTGGCCTTTTAACACAGTGTTTTCTATGGCTACATGTTCTTGAAAATTTTGCAAAACTAAGATATTTTATGTATTCTATCTTTCTCTTTTGTCAGGTGACTCCAGAGTGGCTATAGTCAAGTTTGAGCTCCTGATAAAAGGATAATGAATTTGAGATCAATTTAATTTGCTTTCAGTGATGATATTTTTGTGGATCATAGACACTTTCATGCATTGTGAAGTTATTACTAGCCATTCTGGTGTAGGAATGGCTTCCAAGACTATCCCTACTGGCCACATTATTTACTAACCTGATGTTGCGACACAAACGTGCAGGCGCACAATTTGAATGAATTCTACAGCACTTGGCACCAGACCAAGTGAGTAGCAGAGGAGAAATAAGGTAAAAAATGGATGGAATCATAAACTAATCTATGGAATTTTTTTCTGAATCTTATAAGTCAAATATGAAAGAAATTTGATGAATATTCCCTCAAATTTGGCAACCATTCTAGATACTTACAGCATTATGATTGAGTTATGAATCTAAATGGTCAATATTAAAAATAATTTAGGATCAACCACAAAAAGGGAGTAATTGAATTGTTTCTAGGCCTGCTATAGAAAAAAAGGTATTATAAAATAATTATGTGGAGAGACGATCAAAAATCATTCATCCAAAATTAATTAATCATTAATTAGTTTATATAGAAAATTAATAGGTTTTTTCTAAATTCGGCCAAATTTATGACTTTTATTTTTATATTGTAGTATTTGTCATTTTTTAAAAAAGTATCATTTCTAGTAATTTATTTTCTCACTCTAAATATGTATAAACTTTCACATCTAATTTTTTATTTGTAATTTGTAATTTCATTAAGAGAGCCCCTAAGATTATATAAGCTTTAGGTCCTGCAGAAACCTTGAGAAGAAGGTTGTGTAAACCAAATTCCCTCTTTCCTTTGCTCTGAATTTTATGCTCAATTATTGACCCTACTTTTATTCTTCTCACCTCCATAACATCTCAGTCTTGAAGCTCCACACTTCCATTGTTGTTGTGTTGTTATGTGCCATCGAGTCAGACAACCCCTCCTTGGGTTGCTGAGGCAGTATCACTATGGAAGTAGATTGCCCCATCTTCCTTCCGAGGAGTGGCTGGTGGGTTTGAACTGCCAGCCTTCTGGTTAGCAGTCAAGTGCCTTAGGCACTACGCTACCGAGCTCCCTTGGGTGAATTAAAAACATCTTTCATAATTATGACTTAAGATAACTAAATGGAGGTTAGTGTCACCATTGAAAGAAAAACACAGAAGAAAGAGCTGGCTTGGGTAGAAAGATGCTCAGTTCAGTTTTGTATATGTTTAGTTATCTTAAGTCATAAATATGAAAGATGTTTTTAATTCACCCATATAATTTGGTACTTATATCTGATTACTTATCAAGCCCTATCAGTGTTTGCCTCTTACTTCTGTTCTTTCTAACCACTGGTTTTTCACACAGATTAAAATAATGATTGAAATAATATGTATTCTCAATTGATCATCTCCAAATACTTTCATCCTGGCATTCAGTATAAACCAACTAAAATGCTTGAGATCTTGCTCTTAATAACACCTCTTCAAATTTAATTTCCAAATGGGATGAAATATAATGTTTTCCATGTTAAAAACTTACAAGCCTCATCTTTACCCACTCCCCTCCTCCCCAACACTGAGTCTAAGACCAACTGCACCTTGAGTTGCTACAATATTGAGCTACTTCCAGCATACCCTCAGTCTTATGCTTCTGTGCCTTGAACATGCTTTCCCTTCTGCCTGAAAGTTCTACTCTCCTCCTAGGTCATTCAATCTACTCAGCCCTCCAATTCTGTGTAAGCATCAAGTCTCTGAATCCTCCCCTAACCTCTTCAGTGGGAAGTAATCACTCCCCATTCTGTACTAATCTTGGACTTTGCACAAACTTTTAGTATTGCATGCATTATTATGATTATTTGTTTCCATGTTCTTTTTCCTAGCAGACTATGGGATCCTTGAGACCAGGAAATATATTTTCTTAATCTTTATTTATACAAAACTCAAAGAAAAGGAGGAGGGAAACCACTGTCATCGAATCATTTCTGACTCGTTACAGCTCTATAAGACAGAGTAGAACTGCACCATAGAGTTTCCAAGGCTGTACGTTTTGACAGAAGCAGACTGCCTCATCTTTCTCCTGTGGAGTAGCTGGTGGGTTCAAACCACACACCTTTTGTTTAGCAGGCAAATACCTTAACCACTTCACCACCAGAGCTCAAACCAAAAACCAAACTCACTGCTATTGAGTCAATTCCAACTCATAGTAAGCATTGGGTTTCTAAGGCTGTAAATTTTTGTGGAAGAAGATTGCCTTATCTATCTTTCATGGAGAAGCTGGTGGGTTTGAACCACTGACTTTTTGTTTAGCAGCCAAATTCTTTAACCACTGCACCACCAGTGCTCCTTCCACCAGAGCTCCATGTTACTGTTGTTGTTATATGCCATCAAGTAGGACCCAACTCATAGTGACCCCTCCTTGGGTTTCTGAAGCAGGATCACTACAGAAGTAGATTGCCCAACCTTCCTTCTAAGGAGTGGCTGCCACCAGCCAGCCTTCTGATTAGCAGTCAAATGCCTTAGGCACTATGCCACCAGAGCTCTCCCAGAGATCCATAGATACTAATTAAACTGAAACCAACTCTGCAAATTAAGGTTAAATATATAATCTATGATCATAAATAAGAGCAAATCTAATAGGCTCAAACTTGAGTGTGAACCTAGTCTCTGGTGCTTCTGGCTTAACCTCAAGTTGAGCCAAATCATTGAACTAGATTAAGCAAAGACAGTTAATTGTGCATACAGATATGATTGGCTCTATGATCTAAAATCCAATACATGCAGATTATATCACAATATCTCCTTCCTTAACCTTTGAACAATTTAAAAATAAAATTTACATTACTCCTAAACAGAGCTCAACCTTATGTTAGTTTAGAAATTGCTATATCATAAGAAATATGATATTTCTTTTCTGAAACCTAAAGTTTGAAACTTCCTCAAACTCAGGGATTTAGAAGAGCCTACATTCATTTTGTCATTGGGTCTTCCTAAATATTAACAATCTCTGTTTACTTTAAAGAAAATATGCTCCATATGTTTCAGAAACATTTGTACTTAAATCACCACATGGGAGACATAAATAAATATATATACATATGTATAAATGCTTTTACATGTGGAAAACACTACATTTATCTTTAAAATGAGTAGCTCTCATCTTGAATTTTGAGAGAGGAAAAAAGAAGTTGTGGATTCTCTCCCTAGTTTGGCTACATATTAGTAAGTTGTCTGAGGCACTGGGAAGGTGTCCTGCCATTGAACTTGAATCATTATAGCAAATCCTTCTGGGTATATTTGTACCACAAGTAAATTTAGGAGGAAGGAGTTGAACCTTTTGTTCCCTGCTATTTAGCCCAACTAAAGAACAAAGAATCTTGCTTTCTGCGTTTAATCCAAGGGCAGGAATCACACACCTGGCCTAAAAGTAAAGAGACTTGTGTTCTTCTCCTGAATGTTATTAATTGATAGCTGGATTTTAGAAAAGTGATCTTGTATTAAATTCAGTTTCCTCAGTAATAAAAGAAGAATGATGCAGAATTTTATGCCTTCATCTTGTTTATATATAAATTTATAAAATAAATGATCTTTTAAAAAAGCAAATGTAAATGAATTTCTGTCTTCTTTGTATAGTTCCTGGTACATTTTAATAATGATAATAATGATAATAATAATAACAACAACAACAACAAGGCTTAACAAGTGTTTGTAGATGGGATGTTAGCTCCAGGAGAGGCTAATGTTACAAAATATAGTAGAGTGTGTCTTGGTTCTTTAGTGTTGCTATAACAGAAATTCCACAAGTAAATAGCTTTAACAAACAGGCATTTATTCTCTTACAGTTTAAGAGACTAGAAGTCCAAATTCAGAGTGCCACCTCTAGGGGCTGGGTGAAGGACCCTCAAGCTTAAACTTCAGCTTTGCCTCTTATTCCAGGCCCAGTGGCGCTAGAGACTTCTTGTAACTCACGCAGCTGCTGGTTGCTGAGGCTGGCAAACCCAGGCTTGGCAAGCAGAATGGCACAACCTCAAGATCACCAGGCAACATGACAGACCACTGGTTCAAGTCCAGGAAAAATACCAAGATCAGCAAGCAACACAGCTGGCCCCTGAAATAAAGATAAGGCTAAATGAAGGATCCAAAAGTGCCAAAAAGCTAGAAAACTTTCCCACAGCCTGTCCTTATATACTGGAAGTAGCCCACACCCCAGAGACAACTATTTAGCTGCTCAAAGCAGATTCCACCATGAAAGTGATTACAGTCTCATTAGGGTGAATAACTACATCCAGCTGCCCAGCCACTCAAAACCATGGCTCAACCAGGTTAATGCACAATTTTAATTACCACAGAGTGGTTCTGCTATACAAGCAACAGCTTAAACATCCTGCTAGTTATAGTATGTTGACATAGGAGACCCACTTCTCACAAACTGCTGCCACTGACCATGGACCATCATCTGATGTACCACTCAGAGCATAAATGGATCTTGCGTATGTGAGGTTTCCTTTTTCTCCTAACCCATAGCATTCTTATTGTTAGGTGCTGTCAAGTAGGTTCCAATTCATAGTGACCCTATATGCAACAGAACAATGTATAATGTTTCCAAAGTGTACTCTTACTTATTCATGCTTACCAGGCAAAAATGTACTGTCATCATCTTTCCCCATTCAGGAGTACTTGGATGGTGCAAACATTAACACACCTCACTGTTAACTGAAAAGTTGGAAGTTCAAGTCCATCCAGAGGCATCTCAGAAGAAATTCCTGTCAATCTACTTCGGAAACCAACAACTAAAAATCTTATTAAGCACAGTTCAACTCTGACACACATGGAGTGACCAAGTTGACTTGATGACAACTGTCTTTTTTTTATATATATACTGATCCTAGTTGGAGGTGGGAGATATAACCAGACTGAGTTCCAGACTGATAAATACTACTTTACATCTCTTGGATTTCTCAGTTGCTAAAAACCAGCATATCAAAAATGAACTCTTGATCCTCCCTCAAACTATAGCTTCTCCCAGTATTTTCTAACTCAAGGAGTATTACCATCAAGCGTATTCTTGATAAATAAACCCAATAATAATATATATATCTTTTTCCTGCAGCATCCACACCCAATCATGACATTCTGCAGGGTTTTCTTCTTATTTAATTCTCAAACACAGCCTTTCCCCTAACATTTGCAGGGCCCATGGCAAGAAGCCCACTTAAATGTTTAATAACTATAACTAGAGCTAACAAGCTGTTAAGTAAAATATTTCTATTCTCCTACCTTGACAAACATGTCTTCACAGTGACCCACAGAGCAGGGTTCAAATGAAAAATTCTGAAACTCCTTGGAGTTCCATGTTCTCAAAGACTCAGGAAGAGCTGGCCCCCATCTCCTGGACAGCAGACCACGGGCAACCTTGTCATCTTCCCATCTCAGCTGCAAGGAACCTCACTGCAAGGAACCTTGTGGACATACACATAGGCACCCATACAGCTGCATGTCCAAGCTCTGTAAGCTTTCTTCACAGACTTTGCACACAGCTGCTCTCTGGCCATCCCTGGGGCCTAGAGGAACAAATAATGTATGTTCAGTGCACCCTTGGGAGTGCAGACTGGAAAGAGACCAGCAGAGGCCTTGGAAACAAACAAAAGTCCATTTGGGCCAAGGATTCCAGGGTACTATATACCTGGAGTGTGGTCCACAAAGGAGTGAGGATGAGTGAGGATCCCTGTACCCATAGGGAGGTGTACAAAGAGAGGTGGTTCAGAAGAAGTCCATACAAAGGGAGAGGGACAAAGAAGGGCTCCTTTGTCCAAGTCCTCAAATCTATTCACCTCTCTCCCTTCATTTCCACTACCCTAGGTTGTTGTCAAAACACCTTCAGTAGCTGTCTACTTAATTTCTAAATGTCAACTTTTGTCTCTCTTTACTGTATTCTCCACATAGTAGCCAGTTTCATTTTTGTGATTCAAGTTGATAATGTGTACACATTCACATTCTTCTTTCACACTCCCACTCAATGACCCCATCCTTTCCCTTAAAGTCCACTGAATATCAAATTACTCTGAACATTTAGAAAAACTCCTTAATATGGTCTACAAAAGTACTCCATGTTCTGTTTTTCACCCACTTCTCCAGCCTCAACTTTTTTTTTGGATATTCTTTCTGATATATATGTTGTTGTTGTTGTTGTTGTTATGTGCTGTCGAGTCGGACCCAACTCATAGCGACCCCTTCTTGGGTTTCCAAGGCAGTATCACTACAGAAGTAGATTGCCCCATCTTCCTTCCAGGGAGTGGCTGGTGGGTTTGAACCACCAGCCTTCTGGTTAGCAGTCTAGTGCCTTAGCCACTATGCTACCAGAGCTCCCTCTGATATATATATATATATATCACAACAGCGACAAAGTAAATAGTTGTGTGTGTGTGTGTGTGTATGATCAAGAGTTCACATATATATATATACTTATACATATACATATGTGAACTCTTGATCATACACACACACACACACACACACACAACTATTTACTTTGTCGCTGTTGTTGAGAATATATACAGCAAAATATACTCAAACAGTTTCTACACACACCATTCAGTAACATTGATTACATTCTTCAAGTTGTGCAATCCAGCCCCAGCCGAATCCCTTAAACACTCTACTCTGGTGACCCTGGCTTTCTCTCAGTCCCTTAATCTCATCCTCTCCCTCCTACTACATAGGGTGTCTGTGATCTTCCTTTTCCCTGAAGAACTCTTCTGCTCTTCTCTGTTGTATGAAGTTACTTTTCCTTGGCTTTCAGGCTTCAGCTTCATTATGGAATTCCTACGTGACCACTGGCAAGGTGAAGGTTTGCTCTATCTCATCTCATATGCCCTTATGCCTCTCCTGTGTAGACCTTTCATAGTTGCCCTTCACATGCAATTGTTCAGATTCATAAGGACACTTAAACATAAGTTAGGGACTTTTTGTCCATTCATTCAGCATCTATTAAGAAGAATGGGAATTCCAGAACACTTAATTGTGCTGACATGGAACCTGTACAAAGACCAAGTATCAGTCAATAGAACAGAAAGATGAGATTGAGAACAAGAGTATACTCAAAACCAAAAAACCAAACTCACTGCCATCAAGTTGAATCTGACTCATAGCAACCCCCATTGGGTTTCTGAGGCTGTAAATCTTTATGGAAATTGCCCCATCTTCTTCCTGCAGAGCAGCTGGTAAGTTTAACTTTTTGGTTAGCAATCTAATGCCTCACCCATCAAGTTTGTATCCTTTTACCATACTTACTCAATCTGTATGCTGAGCTTGACTATATGAAGAATGAAGAAGAATACAGCATCAGGATTGAAGGAAGACTCATGAACAACCTGTGACCTGCAATATACAGGTGACACAAACTTGCTGGCTGAAAATGAAGAGGAGTTGAAACACTTACTGATTAAGATAAAAAATCCTCACAACTGCACCATAAGCAACATCATGATAATTAGAGAAAAGATTGAATTTGTCAAGGATGTCATTTTACTTGGTCGATAGTCAATGTTCATGGAAGCAGCAGTCAAAAAACCAAACATTTTGGGGCAAATCTGCTGCAAAAGACCTTTTTAAAAAACAGTAAAGATCAAAGATGTTATTTTGAAGACTGAAGTACACCTGACCCATGACATGGTATTTTTCAATAGCCTTACATGCATATGAAATCTGGACAATGAATAAGGAAGACTGAAATGTTGATGCATTCTAGAAGAATGAAAAAATCTCTCTTGGAAGAAGTATAGCCAGAATATTACTTAGACTCAAGGATGGCGAGGCTTTGTCTTTTGTACTTTGGTCATGTTATTGGGAGGCACCAACCCATGAAAAAGGATATCATGCTTGGTAAAATAGATGGTCAGTGAAAAAAAGAGGAAGACCCTCCACAAGATGGAATGACAGTGGCTGAAACAAAGGACTTAAACATCGAAAGGACTCTGAAGATGGTGCAGGACTGATTAATGGGGTCTCCATGAGTTGACAGCACCTAATAACATTTATTTTCCAAAAATTCAACAATATTGTTATAAATTGGGAAAACTTAGCTTGACAGCAGATTTTATGAAAAGGAAAATGAAGAAATGGAAGCAGAATATGATAGCTGTCTTCAAATATTTAAATGGTTAGCATATATAAAAGGAATCATATTTAGTTTATGTTTTTCCAAAAGAAAAATAGGGCAATCAGATAGAAATTTACAGATTGGCTGACTTTAGCTCATCTTAAAAAATTTTTAACTCTCTCAGTTATTCAAAAAAGGAATGAGTCGTCTTAGCTAGTGAGATCCCCACCACTGAAAGCTACTACCTCAGAAACCCAAGGAGGGGTCTCTATGAGTTGGGGCTGACTCAATGGCACATAACAACAACACAATAGCAATCAAGAATATAAATGGTCAGCTCTTGGAGAAGTTGTAGAAGGAAGGGCTTCCTCTGTTGGGTTATTGGATGACTTCAATTGTTTCTTCACATTTCCATGATTTTTTGGTTCTATGGATATGGGCTCACAGTAATTTCTTTAATGTATTCATCGTCACTTATTTGCTGCCAATTACATGTAAATGAAGTTCCTGGGGAATTGGACTACTAACTGAAAGGCTGACAATTTGAAACCACCTTAAGGTGCCTTGAAGAAAATGTCAGACAATCTGCTTCCAAAAGTTCACATCCTTGAAAATCCTGTGGAACACTTATACTCTTCACACATGGGATCATCATGACTTGGAATTGACTCAAGGACAATTTTTTTTTTTTTTTTTTTTTTGGTTTACCATGTAAATGAGAATGGAAATGCCTTTACCAGTACCATTTTGATATCATTTAATCAAGAGATTGTGGTATTTCTGGTGTTTTGTTTTTGTTGTTGCTATCATTATTGCTGATATGTCTTCTATTATCTAAGTATAAAAATGTAAATTCATTTATTTAGATTTTCAACTACACATCTTAGAATGCATTTATATTGTATTATAAATAATATTTTGAGGCTGTTAAACTTTTAAGTAAATAATTTTTAAACTTACTGACCAGTTTAATAAGAGTGTAACAGACATTATTACACTGTTCAATAAATTTAATTTTTATTTTTTTTAACTAAGAGAAATTAGGGTGCACCAGTGCATAGTGCCTAAGGTCTTTGACTGCTAACCAGAAGGCTAGTGGTTCTAACCCCCAGCCACTCCTTGGAAGGAAGATTGGGCAACCTACTTCTGTAGAGATACCACCTTTGAACCCAAGAAGGGGTCACTGTGAGTTGAATCAACTCAATGGCAGTGAGTAACAGAAATTAAAATAATTGTCTAACTAACTGAGTTGATAGAATTTGAAAGCATTTGTTGCATTTAATTCAAGTAACATATGCCCTTAAAAGTAATGAAATTATTTGTGTTAGAATTATCTATACACTTTAACTAAATTAAATGTGCTTCCTAAATGTCTAGATATGGGGGGTTGGCATGGTATGAAATCAACAGGTGAGAATTTCAAAATCAAGGAACATACTCATTTTTCATTTAAAACAACCATATCATCTCTTCTTTCCTCTAAGTTCACCCAATAAAGTAATACCTGTATTTCTTTTACTCTTTTTTAAAAATTGTAAAGAATAAGAACTATATTGGTCACATCTTAATGCCAACCCAGAGAAGTAAAATCATAACACAGGGCCATCCCACATTGCTCTATTAAGCTTGAGAAATCAATCTTCAAATTTGGTTTCTAAGTGAAGGCATCACATTGCAGAATCCAAGGGATTCTGAGTCAATTAGTCAGATTTAAGGCTTTAATTCACCATAATACAGTAATGAGCTACACATGCTGTGGTATGCATTAGCGCCTAACTCTTTCCAATATCCCACTATGGTTGTTTTTTTTTTTTTTTTTTCTTTTTTTGTAAGCCCGGCTTGTTAAGTGACATGAGCCCACATTGTGTTATATGATCTTGCTGATATTGCAGATAAAATATAGCTGCTATTTACTTTGGTAATTTAATATGTTAGAAGGAGTTTGAGAAAATTGGGTTGTTCACATGCTATTTCAGGATGATAGTGACCCACCCTGATCCAGAGCAATCGAGTTAAACCGAGTGCAGTGTTTTCCACTGTGTTTTATAGCAACGTATTTCTGGGCTATGTTTAACCGAAGAAAGCTGAAAACACTAGCCTGGTCCGGAAGAAAAGCCCATTGCTTGACTTTAATATAGTAAATCACACTTCTAACATCACCTCAGTGTATATTTTTGACAAGTCATGTATGGTCTTTCTAATCCCATTTCCAATTTATGAAACTAATATCTTCCTTTAGAAATTCTTTCCTTGTAAAATTATGCGAGGGTTAGGGGAGAAGGAGATGGTGTATATGGCTTTCTTCATCTATCTTAAGTTGGAAATGCACCCAACCACTATCAAAAAATCAAGGTGTTAGGAAATAATAGATGCCACCTAGAAGAACTTTTCTGTCTTGTACTGAGAGAGTCAATTTGATGACCTAAGACTGCAGGAGTGAGAAAAAAAAAAAAGCCAGAGAGCCAGCCAAACCAAGCTGCTTGAAATTTTCCAAAAATGCTATGCTTTCACACTTCCATGCCTTTGAAAATGCTATTCTCCTTGCCAGGAATGCCAGTCAAAATATTTTGGGTGTGAGTTGAGGTGTTACACTTGCTCCTACCTATGTGGAATAAAGAGAGGGCTTATCATAAGAGGGAATTTTCCAAATATATATGCCCATTGTGAAAACCCTAGTTTATAAATTACTAGCTGTTGACTATATTGATGTCTTTACACATTCAGTGAAAAGATAAGTGAAATCGTGAGTACTTTATTCCCAAACTCATCTCTTCTTTATTTTTTTCTATCCATCTCTTTTCTTCTCTTCATTCAGATAATTTGAAGGATTGATGTCAGGAACTCTGTGGCATGCTGGGATGGAGAAATAAATTAAAACCTTGTCCCTGGCCCTGAGGAGCCCGTGAATATCTAGTCATGGAAAAAAGCGTATATATGTAAACAATTCATTTTTTGTTGTTGTTGTTGTTGTTGTTGTTGTTAAATGCCTGTGGTAAAGTTGTGTGCCAACTTGTCTGGGCCATGTTTTTGAGGTTGGGCAGCTGGATGTAGTTACTCCCCATGATGAGGTTGGTAATCAGATCTACGGTGAAATCTGCTGCGAGCAGCTGAGTAGCTGCCTTTGGGGTATGACTTGCTTCCAGTATATAAGCAGCAGCTTTGAGAAAGGTCTCAAGGTTTTGGAACATCTGGATCTGATATTGGCCTGTCTTCACCTCAGTGGCCTGCCATTTTGCCTGCCAATCTTGGAATTGTTCCTGGACTTGAACTAGTGGCTGGCTGTGTTATCTGCTAATCTTAGGTACCATTTTACCTGGTGACCTTGGGTTTGTCAGCCTCAGCAGCCAGTAGCTATCTGAGTTAAGAGATGACTTCAGCTCCAATGAACCAGGAGCAAAAGAACAGCTGAAGTGCAAGACCAAGAAGCCTTCACCTAGCCCCTACAGCCAGCGCTCTGAATTTGGACTTGTAGCCTCCTAAACTATAAGAGAATAAATCCCTGTTTGTCAAAGTCATCCACTTGTGGTATTCCTGTTATAGCAGCACTAGACACACAATACAGTGATGTTAAATTGTCTCCAACTCACAGTGACACCATCTACAACAGACCAAAACACTATCTGGTCCTGAGCTGTCCTCAAAATCCTTGCCGTACTGGAGCCCATATTGCAGTCACTGTGTCAATCCATCTCATTGAGGGTCTTCCCCTTTTTGCTGACCCTCTACTTTACTGAGTGTGTTATTCTTCTCCAAGGAATGGTCTCTTCTAAAAACATGACCAAGTAGGTGAGGTGAAGTCTGGTCATTCTCACTTCTAATAAGCATTCTGGTTGCATTTCTTCCAGGATAGATTTGTTCATTCTTCTGGTAGTCCATGATATTTTCAGTATTCTTCACCAACACCACAATTCAAAGTCATGAACTCTTCTTTGGTCTTCCTTATTCATTGTCCAACTTTCACATACATATGTTGCTGCTGTTAGGTGCCATCATGTTGTCTCTGACCCATAGTGACCCTATGCACAGCAGAATGAAACACTGCCCAGTCTTGTGCCAGCCTCACGATCCCTGCTACACCTGAGCCCATCATTGCAGCCACTGTGTCAGTCCATCTCATAAAGGGCCTTCTCCTTCATTGATCCTCCACTTTATCAAGCACAATACCCTTCTCTAGGGAACAGTCCCTTCTGACAACATGACCAAAGTAGGTGAGATGAAGTCTGGCCATTCTCGCTTTCAAGGAGCATTCAGGCTGCACTTCTTCCAGCCCAGATTTGGTAGTCCTCTTACAGACCATGGTATGTTTAGCATTCTTCTCCAACACCCAACTCAAAAGCATCAACTCTACAGTCTTCTGAAGAAGACCAAAGGTAGGCAGGCACGGGGCTTGGGGGCTGCTTTTCACTTGGGGGTGGCTTTATTTTAAGGCTGGAGCCCAAGGTAGGTGGGCACAGAGGGGTTAGGAAAAACTAAGGTAGATGAACTTGTCTGTAAGTTTGTCATCCTGTGGTGGCTTACATGTTGCTGTGAGGCTGAAGGCTATGCCACCAGTGTTGCAAAATGCCAGTGGGGTTACCTATGGTGAACAGGTTTCAATAGAGCTTCTGGGCTAAGATAGACTTGGAAGAAGGAAGAGGCCATCTACCTCTCAAACAATTGACCAGTGAAAACCTTGTGAATAGCAGTGAAACACTGTCAGATATATTGCTTATATATGAGGCAGTTGAAAATACTATGGCTTGGGTTGGGCGCACCTTAGGATGTCATAGTGTCTAAGGCATTTGACTGCTAACCAGAAGGCTGGTAGTTCAAACCCACCAAACACTCCTTGGAAGGAAGGTTGGGTAATCTACTTCCATAGTGATACTGCCTCGGAAACCCCAGGAGGGGTAGCTATGAGTCGGATCCGACTCGACAGCAGTGAGTTTGGTTATTTGGTTTGGTTGTTCCTTAACACTTCAAAGAGGACTTTTGCTGCAGATTTGCCCAGTACAATACGACATACAATTTCTTGACTGCTCCCTCCATTAGTGTTGATTGTGGATCTATATAAAATGAAGTCCTTGACAATTTCAATCTTTTCTCCATTTATCATGATGTAGCTTATTGGTCCATTTGTGAGAATTTTGGTTTTCTTTATGTTGAGGTATGCAGACTGTAGTCTTTAATCTTCAGCAAGTGCTTCAAGTTATCTTCACTTTCAGCAAGCATGTTTGTGTCATCTGCATATCACAGGTTGTTCATGAGTCTTTCTCCAATCCTGATGCCATATTCTTCATTTAGTCAAGCCTCTCAGATTGTTTGCTCAGCATGCAGATTGAATAAGTATGGTAAAAGGATACAACCCTGTCAAATACTCTTCCTTTTTCTGTTTGATGGCTGCCTTGTAGTCTATGTCCAGGTCTTCATGAGCACAATTAAGTGTTCTGGAATTCCCATTCTTTACAATGTTATCCATAATCTATTATGACCCACATAGCCAAATGACTTTGTGTAGTCAACAAAACACATGTAAACATCTTTCCAGTGTTCTTTGCTTTTAGCCATGATCCACTGGACATCAGCAATGATATCTCTCATTCTATGTCCTCTTTTGAATCCAGCTTGAATTTCTGTAAGTACCCTGTCAGTATACTGCTGTAACCATTTTTGAATTATCATCAGCAAAATTTTACTTGCATGTGATATTAATGATAATAGTTCAATAATTTCTACATTCTGTTGGATCACCTTTCTTTGGAATGGACACAATACATATCTCTTCCAGTTGATTGGCCAGGTGGCTGTCTTCCAAATTTCTTGGCATGAACAAATAAGTGCCTCCATTGCTGTGTCTGTTTGTTGAAACATGGGTGTGCTGTCAATTCCTGGAGTCATGTCTTTAGCCAATTCCTTCAGTGCAACTTGAACTTCTTCCTTTGATACCATTGGTCTTTGATCATATGCTACCTCCTGACATGGTTGAATGCTGACCATTTCTTTTTTTTGTACAGTGGCTCTGTGTATTCCTTCCATCTTCTTTTGATGCTTCCTGCATCATTTAAATTTTGCTCATAGAATCCTTCAATATTGTAATTCAAGGCTTGATTTTTTTCTTCAGATTTTTCAGCTTGAGAAATGTTGAGTGTATTCTTTCCTTTTGGTTTTCTAACTCCATGTCTTTCTACATCTCATTATATTACTTTACATTTTCTTCTTGAGCCACCCTTTGAAATCTTCTGCTCAGCTTTTTTATTTTGTCATTTCTTCCATTTGCTTTATCTAGTCTATACTCAAAAGCAAGTTTCAGAGTCTCTTCTAATGTCCATTTTGGTCTTTCCTTCCTTTCCTGTCTTTTTAATGACTCTTTACTTTCTTCATGCCTGATGATTTTGATGTCATCCCACAGCTACTCTGGTCTTTGGTCATTGGTGTTCAGTGCATCAGATCTATTCTTCAGATGGTCTCTAAAGTCAGATGAGATATAATCAAGGTTGTATTTTGGCTCTCATGGACTTGTTTTAATTTTCTTCAGTTTCAACTTGAACTTATATATGAGCAATTCATGGTCTGTTCCACAGGCAGCTCCTGGCCTTGTTTTGATTGAAGATATTGAGGTTCTCTATTGCCTCTTTCCACAGATGTAATTGATTTGATTCCTGTATATTCCTTCTGGCAAGGTCCATGTGTATAGTCACCAATTATGTTGATGAAGAAAGGTATTTGCAATGTATAATTCATTGGTCTTGCACAATTTTACCATGGGATCTCCAGCATAATTTCTGTTACCAAGGCCATATTTTCCAACTACTGGTGATTCTTCTTTGTTCCAAACATTCACATGCCAATCACCAGTGATTATGAATACATTGTGATTGCATGTTTGGTCAATTTCAAACTGAAGAAGTTGGTAAAATCTTCAATTTCTTCATCTTTGGTTTTTGTGGTTGGAGTATAAATTTGAATAATAGTAGTATTAACTAGTCTTCCTTGTAAGAATGTGAATATTATCCCATCACTGACAGCATTGTACTTGAGGACAGATATTGAAGTGTTCTTTTTTGACAATAAATGCAATGTCATTCCTCTTTAATTTATCATTCCTGCCATAGTAGGCCACATGAATGTCTGATTCAAAATGGCCAATACCAGTCCATTTCAGCTCACTAATGTCTAGGATATTAATCCTTACTTGTTCCATTTCATTTTTGACAACTTCCAATTTTTCTAGATTCATACTTTGTCCATTCCATGTCCTGATTATTAATGCATGTTTGCAGCTGTTTCTTACCATTTTAAGTTGTGTCTCATCAGGAAATAAGGGTCATGAAAGCTTTACTCCATCCACATCAGTAAGTTAAACTTCACTTTGAGTAAGCAACTCTTCCCGTCATATTTTGAGTGTCTTCCAACCTGAGTGATTCATTTTCTGACATTATATCAGACAATGTTTTGCTGCAATTCATGAAGTTTTCCAGTAATGTATCAGACTATATTCACTGTTTCACAGTTATTTATAAGGTTTTCAGCAGCCAATTTTTTCATAAGTGGATGGCCCCTTCCTTCTTCCCAGTCTTTCTTAGTCTGGGAGCTCTGCTGAAACCTGTCCACCAAGGGTGACCCTACTGATATTTGAAACACTGATGCTATAGCTTCCAGCCTCACAGTAACATGCAAGCAACTATAGTACAACAGACTGACAGATGAGTGGTGGAGAATTCATTTGTTGCTCTTGTTATGTGTTGTTGAGCCAGACTCAACCCATGCAGATCCCTTCTTGAGTTTCCAAGGCAATATCACTATGGGAGTAGATTGCCCAACCTTCCTTCTGAGGAGTGGCTGGTGGATTTGAACCGCCAGCCTTCTGGTTAGCAGTCAAGTGCTTTAAGCACTATGCTACCAGAGGTCCCAGAAAATTCTTTTAGTAGGTTAAAAAAAAGGTATAGTCCTGTTCTGGTTACCTAGTGCCGATCTGACAAGAATATACCACAAATGGAATGCTTGAACAAAGAGGAGTTTATTCTCTTACAGTTTGGGAGGCTAAAAGTCCCAGTTCAAAGTGCCAGACTCTAGGGGCTAGGTGAAAGCCCTTCAACTTTGGGCTTCAGCTCTGCCTCCTGCTCCCAGCCCCCTGAAGCTAGAAGCTTTTCTTCACTCAGGCAGCTACTGGGTGCTGAGGCTTACAAACCCAAGGTCAACAAGTAAAATGGCACAGTCACAATGTTACCAAACCACACGCCAGACCATTAATTCAAGTCTATTCTAAGTCCCAAGATCAGCAGAGCATGGCAGGCTGCTGAACCATGACACGGCTACATGCAAGGGCCAAGCGTGCCATAAGCTAGAGACTATCCCCAAGGCTTCTCCTTATATACAGGAAGCAGACCACATCCCAAAGGCAGCTACTCAGCTCCTTGTAGTAGATCCCACCATAGAGTCGATTGTCAGTCTTATCATGGGGAATAACTACCACCAGCTGCTTAGCTACTCAATCAGGCCCAGCCAAGTTGACATACAAATTTAAGTACCACAAGTCCCTTGAATGGACTAATTAATACTAGAATGAAATGTATTCTAAGATTCAAAATATTCAAACAGTAGGGGAAATTCATGGTAATGGACTTTTGTTAATATCGTTTGGTTGGTATGCTGAATACAAACCTTACGTCTTTTCAGAGTCCCTCTACTGTCTCCTTCTTTTTCTCTTAGTTAGTGTCACACATGTGCCAAGCTAACCCTTCCCTGTCAAACTTGACTGAAATGGCATATCATGGAGCATGGGATCTAGCTATCCAAGTGACTGTGAAGAGGCAGATGGTTCAATCTAGAATTACAGGGAAATGAACTCTCTAGAAGTTGAACCTTGACAAGCAGAGAACAAGTGACCCTAAGAAACTCAGAATATTGTTTCTCGATCCTATTATCCACTCCATGTACTATCCTGAGGTATGATTCTCTGGGCAACCCTACCAGAAATCTCTCTTCCATCATCTGAGTGAACACACTTGCTGAGTGCCCTGCTATGTATCTCTTAGTTATCTAGTGCTGCTGTTACAGAAATACCACAAATGGGTGGCTTTAGCAAACAAGTTTATGTTCTCACAGTTCAGGATGCTAGAAAGCTGAATTCAGCGTGCTGACTCTAGGGGAAGACTTTCTCTCTCTTGGATCTGGAGGAAGGTCCTAGTCTCTTCTGCCTGCTCCTGGATGATCTTCACATAGCTTGGTATGTGCTTTCCCCGTATCTGTTCTTCTCACTTGCTTAACCTCTTATATATCTCAAAAGAGATGGACTCAAAATGTACTCTACACTAATCTGGCCTCATTAACATAACAAAGACAAACCATTCCAAATGGGATTATAACCACAGGCAGAAAGTTTAGTATTTACAACACATATTTTTGGGGGACATGAATTAATCCATAACAGTATCTCTGCAACTCACTGTGTATCTATGGCCAATGACATAACTCATCATATTGCATTGCTTCCCATGTTTGTTTGCCTCAGAGCTCCATTTTCTTTTAGTCCCAGTATTCTAAACTTACATCTCCCAATTCAATTTTTGACATTTTAATCGCTTGCCTCAAGCTCTGCTTTCTAAAATTTCCAGTATATGACAGCCGGATCTGTGAAAATCCAATGAGTCTTTTTATACTATATAATAAAATAATTGGAAAATAAAAGAAACAGAATTAAATGCACTTCAAAAACTTGTTTGTTTATCCTATAGATTAAAACTGAAATAATTTAAACATTGACAAAGAAGTTTTTAATATGATATCATATGAGCAAATGTTTATTCATTATCTGGTAAGGAAGCTTAGTCTATTCATGGTGTATTTTTGATCCAATCCTAGCTCTGCTGATTACGTAGAGGCTGTTGTTAGCTGTCTTTTCTTCTACACTTGATCTTCTTCCTGAGTAGATTTAAGGATTATATAAATCAAAGAATTGCAAGTTATTTGCAATGCATCAAGAGACCAGTTCTCACACATTCCCCAAGCAGTGGCTATTAGGAGCATTTTTCTTCCAAAAAAACCTTCCAATTGCCAAATTAATCCCACTCATTTCAAATTCCTTTTGCCCAACCTCCTACCCTGTAAATGGTGTGGGCCACTTCCTGCCTAATTGCTTTCATTCTTACTCTTCACCTCTGGCAGAGGCAAAAAGTTGTTCAACTACACTATTCTGCTCTTTCATTCTGTCTCAATTTCTTTCCCAATTGTGCATTATCCATTGACTTTGAAAATTATTTCCTCTGGAATGCACAATAATTCTGTAATTTTTGTTTGATTTTTAATGTATGCAAACTTGAACTATATCTGAGTATCTTTCTTGACACCTAGTCTAAGATTTTCTGATAAGCACAAACTGATCGGTTTGAAAGACAAACTTGCTCAATGTACAGCAAATATTAGTAGTTCCAAGGCAATAAAATGTTCAAACACAATCATCACTACCACACCCCCATGACCCTGACTGCATCCAAGTGGGATGGATATTTGACTGTTCTATCCTGTTCTATCACTAGAAACTACAACACCTAGAGTACAATAAACATTTGTTCTATGAATCAATAGTTGTGCAGAGCTCTATTTAAAATTCACGCAAACCTATTCAGGATTGTGTCTTAATCCTGTGGAACCTTGAGTGTAGTATAGATATTACTTCTCTAAGAAGTATTTCTTAATCCCCATCCTACCTCTAAGGACACTTTCTACCCTCTGAATTCCTATAATACTTTGTCTGCTCATTTCTTGTGATATTTAGTGCTTTTTGCTTTGAATCATATTTATTTGTATTTCCATCTTTGAGTTCTAGTTTTGTCTTCTTATTCTTCACAGCAACTAACATAACGTCTGGCCATCCTTCATGATGGTGAATAAGTAAATGTGTGTGTGTGTGTGTGTAGAACATGAGTTATGAAATAAACTCAAACCATTACCTTTAGTAATGCAATAATCTTCGCAGTCAAAATAATTTGCATAGATAACAGAAAATTAATCCTAAGAATATCCTAAGCAACTGAACAAATTTTTCCTCATATGCTCAGCAATAACTGACTAAGTCATGTAATCCATCCTAAAGGTTTGAGGGTTGAGGGGAAAAAAATCTCAAAGCAAAAATTACACCAATATCATATTTCCCCAGAGTAAGTGCCTCAGGCATTCATCTGCTGATTTATCTTCCACCAAGCACATACTTAAAACAAATTGCATTATTATTATTACTTATTAAAGGAAAACACAGGATTTCCCCCTTGTACATTTCTTCTGGATGACTCCAAATTTGCTTTGAGTCCATTGCTCTAACACTCACTCAGGTTTTCCTCTAAACTTTGTGGATCATAATTTACCCAATCATTAGCAATTTTTTTTTCCTTATTGCATGATTTCTGTCTACCCCTGGGTGGTTTTATTTTAATTCGAAAAGAACGAAAGAAAAAAAAAATGGAAAAGTTTCAGTTGTAAACACACAGAGGTTCCTGTTGGCAAATATGAGTTTGGCAGAAAAGCTCATGGTCAGATTCTCTCCATTTTATTGGCTTACAAGCAAGAACAATTTTGAAGGAAATTAAGATAGTTTTTTTAAAAGTGACAATTTTCCCCATCAGGTGGATTACACTATTTCCTGTTATTTTATGATACTGATATTTTTACTTATACATTTTCTCCAGCTCCCATAAAATTTTCCATCTGGGGTATACTTTTCTAATCCCTTTGTAAGCCTTTGGATTTAGTTTCTCCCTTTCTTTCTTTCTCTTTCTTTTTTTTCTCTCTCTTTTTTTTTAATTCCTTTTTTTTTTTTTTTCCCCAAAGTGTCAGTCGCCAGCAAACTTTATCAGATACCAGGGAACAGAAGTTTACATCTACACTAAGGAGCTTATCCACTCACAGAAAGCTACCCACATAGCTGTCTAGGGCAGATGGTGGGGGTAGAAATCAGGCTCAACTACTAAAGTTACCTTTGCCTGAAACCTTACCTCATGCCTTGAACAACTTACAACGAAAATCCTTGAAAACTAAAACTCATAGGGCTTCCAGCCGATAGACATTTTTCCATACAGGAGATGAAAGAGCAGGTACAGCCGGAGTTTCTTTCAAGGGGGAAGAACAGCATTGGCTGTGGTCTGCAAGAGAAGAAAAATAAAGTAAATGTTCTTTAAAAGTTTAAACAGTACAAAGCAGATCTTTTTCTCCCTCTCTCTCCCAGTGGAACTGTGAAGTCTTCCCAGGCAGAGACCAGAGGTTGGGAGTAGGGGGAGAACAAAGGCTGAAGCATCATGTGGATAAAGTTACAGACTGATTAAAACTCATGTGATGAGATTTTATTACTGATGGAACAAAACAGGAAACCTTCCTTTGGGGCATTATTTCCTGTTTCTGAAATACAGTAGACTGTTTCTTCTACTCATACAATATGGCAGGTCTGTTAGCTTCCTGATGTTCACTTTTGTTTATTGGCTATGCAGTGCTTTAGCTTTTCCCCTGGACATAACCTTGTCTTCTCCCCTCCTGGTGGCCCTATTTCAATATAATTTTGCTATCATTTTCAGAATATTAATATCATTCCAGGAAAGTTTGTTTAGGGAAAAATATGATATTGATAATAAATATGTTTAGTGGCCTTTTTAAGTAGAAAGATGGAAAAGAATATAAGTTCTAAAAGGAAAAGCTCTCCTTCAGTCCAAATGAAGGGGAGGATAGACAAGCTGCTGGTTGTGTGGAGTGAGCCAGTGACCAAGACATATCCATGGTCTGCAATAAGTTTGGTGCAAAGTCAAAGAGCACGTGATGAAGACTCAGTGACCCACTCCCAGGAAAACATAGTGAGCCAGGGAAATTTTAAGTCATGGTCAAGAACCTTATCAGGGAAGACATTGTGTCATTCAAGGATCAATGATGATGCAGTAGTTAATCATTTGGCTGCTAACCAAAAGGTTGGCCTTTCAAACCTAATGTGGCAATCTGCTCCTGTAAAGATTATAGCCTTGGAAAGTCTGTGGGGGCAGGTCTACTCTATCCTGCAGAGTAGCTATGCTAGGAGTCAACTAGAAGGCAATGGGTTGGGTTTGGTTTTAGCAGTACTCTCTTTCTTCTCAGTGTTGTGGATGTTGCATTGTTAGGATTAGGTTGTCTGCTTCTGTTGTGTTTAGTTTCCCTTGAGTTGGCTCTGCTTCATGTGACCTTATGTGTAATAGAAGGAAATGTTGCCCAAGCCTGTGCCATCTTCGTGATTATTGGTATATTGGACTCCATTGTATTTGCTATTGTGCCTACCTGTCTCATTGGAGATTTCCCTCATTTTCTTTCACCATCTACTTCACCAAATATAATATCTTTTTCTAATGACTAGTCTTTCTTGATGATGTGACCAAGTAAGTGAGCTGAAGTCCTACCATACTTGTTTCTGAAAAGCAGTCTGGTTGTATTTCTACTAAGACTAATTTGTTCATTCTTCTGGCAGTCCATAGTAAATTCAGTATTCTTTGCCAATACCACGGCTCGAATTCATTTTTTCTTCTGTCTTCCTTTTTCATTATCCAGCTTTCACATGCATTTGAAGCAACTGAAAACACCATGGCTTGGGTTTCGGTGTGTTTTAGTCATCAAGGTGACATCTTTGCTTCTTAAAACTTGAAAGAGACCTTTTTCAGTAGATTTTTCCAAGTGCAATACAGCATTCAATTTCTTGACTACTGCTTCCATGGATGTTGTTAATCCAAGTAGAATGAAATCATTGACTTCAATTTTTTTTTTTTCTCCATCGGGCTCATTGTACAGGTAAAGTTATTTAAAAAAGAAAAAAAAAAAGTTTAGACAATTTTCTAGATAATTCATACCAAAGAAAAATTACTGCAACAAAAACAAAGCTTGAAAACAAAAACTTCATTTCAGTTCAAAGTATATCTTCAGCTCAAAGTTTATTTATCAAAATCAAATTCAAAATACTGCCTGACATATTAAATAATGGTTCATATTTGCCCAGTGGATGAATGAGGTGAATGAGTGAATGGAACCAATGAGTAAATTGTAGGCTTACTTTCTATTCTACCTTACCTAAATCAATGGAATCTCACGAATTCATACAATTTATACTGAATGTTTTAAATATCTTCCCCAAATATTTTTCAAATAATCCAAAAGTTCTGTATCAAATTTAGAGCTAATGGCTTACTTTTAATCCCATAACATTCTTGCAAAAGAAAAAGCACTTCTTGTAATTACGGCATTAGCCAAGGAATCACACAGTTTCTCGTTGCAGAAGTATCAAAATTGAGTTTTTTCTGGGTATTAAAATTAACTCTTGGGGAAAAGATCAGATTGAAATCATCTGGGAATAATTTACAAAAAGGAAGTCTTTGACATCACGTTAAAGATAATGTTTAAGGCAGTAGCATATTAATTTATACAACTTATATTAATAATGTATTATTGCTCTGAATGGTCGATATTTGGAAATTGCTTATTTCTTTTCCATATTTTCTTTCCCCTATTTAGAAGATAAATATTTTGTGAGTTTATTTTCAAAGGAAAATGCAGATAAGAAAAAAAAAATTGAATGCACAAGTAACATGGTCCTGTTTCATTTTATATGGCACTTTTAAAGATAATTGGTCTATTTTATTCTCCCTAATGCTTTCATTTTACTTGGATCTACATTCAACATGCATGGAAACAGCAGCCAAGAAATCAGACAATGTATCACACTGGGTAAATCAGCTGCACAAGACCTTTTTAAAGTGTGCAAGAGCAAAGATGTCACTTTGAACAGTAAGGTGTGCCTAACCCAAGCCATGGTATTTTCAATAGCTTAACACGCATGTGAAATCTGTACAATAAATAAGCAAGATGACAGAAGAATTGATGCATTTGAACTGTCTTGATGAAGAACACTGAAAGTACCAGGTAGTACCAGAAGAATGAACAAATCTGTCTTGGAAGAGGTACAGGCAAATGCTCCTTAGAAACAAGAATGGTCAGACTTTGTCTTCTGTACTTCGGTCATGTTGTCAGAAGGGTCCAGTCCCTGGAGAGGGATATCATGCTTGGTAAAGTGGAGGTTCAGCAAATAAGGTGAAGCACCTCAAGAAGATGGCTGTAACAATGGCCTCTAGCATAGCAGGGATTGTGAGGATAGCGCAGGATCAAGCAATGTTTCATTCTATTATACATAGGGCCACTATGATTCAGAGCTGACTGGATGGCACCTAACAATAACAATGCTTTCAATGAATTCTTATCCAAATATCCCTCTTATTATTCTAATTTTACAATCTTTCACTTCAAAATGATGTGCAAATAAGGAAAAAGTCTTTTTTTCCTCTATCTGTACCCAAATTATCAAAGTAACATGTTTACAGTTATTGAAGCTGAGAAGATTATTCCAATCACAATGGAATGAGTGATACAACATTTAGTAGAAAGGAATTAAAAAATTCCAATTAGACTCATATCTTAACTTAATCAAATAATCTGAAGGATTTACCTGACTGAATAATTTGTGTGTGTGTGTGTGTGTGAGATTTGGGTGAATGTTTACAGAGCAAATTGACTTTCCATACAGCAGTTCACACACACTTTGTCTCATGACATTGACTACAATTTACCACAATGCAACAGATCCCTTTCCACTTCCTCCCGATATTTACCTCTTCCCTGTGTCCATCCCTCCATGCACTCCTGCCCCCTGAGCTGTATCCCTGTGCATAAACAGCCCTTCTTTCTCCCTTGATTGTTCTCTCCAAGGAGTGTATTTACCTCAGGTAAATGTTCAACTCCTATGCCTGTATTTTGTTTGGATGGAAGCAACAGGAGTGGGTTCAATTCCAGACCTGAAGGGCAACTAGGGGCCATAGTCTCAGTGGTTTCACCAAGGTCTATCAGACCAGCAAACCTGCCCCCCCTTTTTTTCCCCCAAATGATTTTGAGTTTTGTTCCATATTGTTCCCCCTCCCTATCAAGGATTTCCTATATAGATCCCCCTCCAAGTGGTTGACAGTGGTATCTAGGCACCATCCAGTTCTTCTGGTCTCATAGTCATATAGAGTGTGGACCACATGGTGTACCAGTCATTAGGACTAATTGTTTCCATGAATCTTTGATTTTCTTCATTCTTCTTTACTCTGGATGAAGAGAGACCCCGCATTGCATCTAGATGGCTGCTTGCAAGTTTTTAAGATCCCAGTCGCACACAACTGGTCCAATAAATAGCTTTACAGTGGATGGAGAAAAGATTGAAGTTTTCAAGAATTTCATACTACTTTGTTCTACAATCAACACCAATGAAAGCAGCAGTCAAGACATCAGACGGCATATTGCATTGGGCAAATCTGTGGCAATAGAACTCTGTCAAGTGATGAAGAGCAAATATGTCTACTTGAAGACTAAGGTGCACCTAATCCAAGCCATGATATTTTCAATAAACTCTTATGCATGTGAGAGCTGGACAATGAATAAGGAAGACCAAAGAAGTTTTGATGTTTTTGAATTGTGTTGTTGAAGAAGAATGCTAAGAGTATGATGGTCTGCTAAATAGACTAACAAATCTGTCCTGGAAGAAGTGCAGCCAAAATGCTTCTTGGAAGCGAGAATGGCCAAACTGTCTCACCTACTTTGGTCATATTGTCAGAAGGAACTATTTTCTGGAGAAGGATATCAGGCTTGGTAAAGTGGAGGGTCTGTGAAAAAGGGGAAGTCCCTCCACAAGTTGGGTAGACACAACAGCTGCAATGATGGGCTCAGATTTATCAAGGATCATGAGACTGGCACTAGAGTGGGCAATGTTTCATTCTGGTTGCTGTGAGTCAGAGACAACAGCACATAGCAACAACAACATCATTTAGCTGAAAGTTGAGTCAGGGGGCTGAGCTCAGTTTCAAGCCTGAAGGGTTATCCATAGTCTCCAGGGTTCAACCAGTCTATATCAGAGCAGTAAGCCTGGTCTTTTTTTATGATTTTAAGTTTTATTCCATCCTTTTTTCCTACTTTATCAGGGCTCTCCCATTGTGATTCCTTTCAGAGCTGTCAGCAGTGGCAGTTGAGCAGCATCTAGTTCATCTGGTTTCAGGATCATGGAGGCTGGAGTTCACATGGTCCATTAGTCCTTTGGATTGATTGTTTCCTTGTGCTTTTGATTTTCTTCACTCTTCTTAACTCTGGACAGGGAGAGACAAATAGTTGCACCTTAGATGGCCACTCACAAGCTTTTAAGATCCCACTCACTATCCACAAATGTAGGATACAGAACATGCTCTTTGTGGACTATGTTATGTCAACTGACCTTAATGTCCTCTGAGACTATAGTCCTGATTAGGCTGTAATCTTTATGAGGACAGATCATCAGGCCTTTTCTTCTGTCAAGCTGCTGGTGTATTCAAAGTGCCAGATTTTGGTTAGCAGTAACTGCCATCAGTCGTCCTTATTTTTATATCAGAATGGAAAAATGTGAAAGAATTTCTCACACTACATTGCTCATATGTTCTTACCTGACCCAATAATAATATAAATACTTAGTCTTTTCAAAAGTCAGGTCTCTGAGTCATTACATTTTATCATTTATTTGATGGAAATAGAAGGTAATCAGAATTCTAAAAGTTTATTTCAGCAAAACTCAAGGTCCATGCTTCTGGAAATTCAGGCTGTAATACTATAGCTAGGACTTTTGGATGTTAAACCTTAATGAAAACATACCTTTTCTATGTATATTAACTTAACCCTGATCCACTCCTGTGTTGGTCCTGAGTCCACTGTCTTGTGAACATGACTAGTCTGTGGTATTTACATCCCAAAGGAAAGGAGTAAATTCTTTCTTTCTGTGTATAATCTGTTACATTAGTTACATTGTGAGTGTGATAAGGGACCTGAAGGTGGAATAATCACCAATTTGGATTCAATACTTCTACTGTTGGCAGAAAAAAATGAAAGATGTCCAAATAAATTTGAATTTTAGGTAAACAATGAAGAATGTTTTAATATAACTATGTCCCATGTGACATTTGGGCCATGTTGTTATTAGATGCCATCAAGTTGGGTGAGATTCACAGTGACCCTATGTATAATAGAACAAAACACTGCCTGGTCCTGCACCAACCTCACAATCCTTGCTATACCTTAGCCCATCATTGCAGCCACCATGCCAATCTATCTCTTTGAGGGCCTTCCCCTTAATCATTGACCTTCCACTTTACCAAGCATGATATACTTCTCCAGGGCCTGGTCTCTTCTGACAACATTACCAAAGTAGGTCAGAAGAAGTCTGGTCATTCTCACTTCCAGGGAGCATTCCAGCTGCACTTCATCTAGGACAGATTTGTTTGTTCTTCTGGCAGTCCATGGTATTTTCATTATTCTTCACAAACACCACAACTGAAAAGCATCAACTCTTCTTTCGTCTTCCTTATTCATTTTCCAGCTTTCACAGACATATGAGGAGATTGAAAATACCATGGCCTGAGTTAAGCATACCTTAGTTTTCAAAGAGATATCTTTGGTCTTCAGCACTTAAAAAGGTCTTTTGCAGCAGATTTGCCCAGTATAATATGTCATCTAATGTTTTGACTGCTGTTTCCATTGGTGTTGATTGTAGAACTAAGTAATATGAATTTTTTGACATCTTCAATATTTTCTCCATTTATTGTGATGCTGCTTATTGGTCCAGTTGTGAAGATTTTCATTTTCTTTATGTTGAGATGTAATCCATGCTGAAGACTGTAGTCCTTACTCTTCATCAGTATGTGCTTCAAGTAATCTTCAAGTTCAGCAAGTAAAGTTGTATCACCTGTATATCTCAGGTTGTTAATGACTCTTCCTCCGATTCTGATGTTCTTCTTCATATAGTTCAGCTTCTTGGATTATTTCATACAGCATACAGATTGAATAAGTCTGGTGAAAAGATACAACCCTGATGCACTCCCTTTCTCATTTAAATCCATGCAACATTCTCTTGTTCTGTTTGAACAACAGCCTCTTGATCTATGTACAGGTTTCTCATGAGCACAATTAAGTGTCCTGGAATTCCCATTCTTCTCAATGTTATCCATAATTTGTTGTGATCCACACAATCAAATGCTTTTGCATAGTCAATAAAACACAAGGGAACATCCTTCTGGTATTCTTTGCTTTGAGCCAAGATCCACCCAACACCAGCAATGATATCCTTCATCCAACAAGCACTTCTGAATCCAGCTTGCATTTCTGGAAGATCTCTGTCAATATACTGCTGCAACCATAATTGAATTATCTTCAGCAAGATGTTGCTTACTTGTGATAATAATGATATTGTTCTATAATTTCCACGTTGTGTGGGATCACCTTTCTTTGGAATGGGTACAAATATGGATCTCTTCCAGTCAGTTGGCCAGGTAGCTGTCTTCCAAATTTCTTGGCATAAGTGAGTGGGTGCCTCTAACATGGCATCTCTTTGTTGAAACATCTCAATGGGTATTCTGTCAATTTCTGGACCCTTGCTTTGCCAATTCTTTCAGTGCAGCTTTGACTTCTTCCTTCAATACCATTATTTCTTGAACATAAGCCACCTCCTGAAATGGATAAACATTGACCAATTCTTTTTGGTACAGTGACTCTGTGTATTCTTTCCAACTTCTTTTGATGTTTCCTGCATCATTCAATATTGTGCCCATGGAATCTTTCAATATTGTAACTCGAGGCATGAATTTTTTCTTCACTTCTTTTAGCTTGAGAAATGTGAACATGTTCTTTCCTTTTGGTTTTCAAACTCAAGGTTTTTGCACATTTCATTATAATAATTGGCTTTGAGTTGTAGAGCTGCTCTTTGAAATCTTCTGTTCTTCTCTTTATCTTGTCATCTCTTCCATTCTGTTTAGCTACTCTCTATTCAAGGGCAAGTATCAGAGTCTCTTCTGACATCCATTTTGGACTTTTCTTCCTTTCTTGCCTTTTTAATGACCTCTTGGTTTCTTTATGGATGATGTTCTTGATGTCATCCCACAATTCCTCTCATTTCCAGTTACTGGTGTTCAATACACTGAATCTGTTTTTCAGATGGTCTCTAAATTCATGAGGGATATAATCAAGTTCATATTTTGGCTTTAATTGATTTCTTTTGTCTTTAGCTTCAACTTGAATGTGCATATGAGCAGTAGATGGTCTGCTTCATAGTATGTCCCTGGCCTTATTTTAGCTGAAGATGTTGAGCTTTTCCATCACCTCTTTCCACAGATGTAGCAGATCTGATTCCTGTGTACTCCATCTGGCAAAGCCCAACTGTATAGCTCCCATTTGTGTTATTGAAAAAAATATATTTACAATGAATAACTTGTTAGTTTTGCAAAATTTTATCATGTAATCTCCAGTGTTATTTCTATCACCAAGGTCATAAGAGCAATCAGCCCCAGGGTTACAGGTGAGGAGAGACAACTCAGGGACGCCCAAAGCAGCAGGACAGAAGAGCAGGAGAAAGGGGATTAAAAGCCAGGGACCCAGACAGAAGAGCAGTCAGCCCCAGGGATACAGG
>NW_006921600.1:391156-403307 GCF_000298275.1 Orycteropus afer afer
TTTGGTCATGTTGTAAGAAGGGACCTTTCCCTGGAGAAGGATGTCATGCTTGGTAGGGAGGAGGGTCGACGAAAGAGGGGGAGGTCTTCAACGAGATGGATTGACACAGTGGCTGCGATGATGGGCTCAAGTATAGCAGGGATTGTAGGGCTGGAGCGGGATAGGGCAGTGTTTTGTTCTGCTGTGCATGGGGTTGCTATGAGTTGGAAATGACTCGACGGCACTTAACAACAACAACAACAACAAGGTCATATTTTGCAACTACTGTTTATTTTTCTTTGTTTCCAACTTTTGCATTCCAGTCACCAGTGACAATCAATATTTGACTGCATGTTTGGTCAATTTCAGACTGCAAAAGTCGATAAAAATCTTCAATTTCCTCATCTTTGGCTTTGGTGGTTGGTCCATAAGTTTGAATAGTAGTAGCATTAACTGGTCTTCCTTATAGTCATATAGATATTATACTATCACTGACACCATTGTACTTCAGAATACATCTTGAAACATTCTTTGTGATGATGAATGCCACACCATTCCTCTTCAATTTGTGATTCCCAGCATAGCAGATGATATGCTTGTCTGATTCAAAATGGCCAAAACCAGTCCATTTCAGTTCACTAATGTCTAGGATATTTATCTTTATGTGTTCCATTTCATTTTTGACAACTTCCAATTTTCCTAGATTCATACTTTGTACATTACATGTTCTGATTATTAATGGATGTTTGCAGCTGTTTCTTCCCATCTTTAGTCTTGTCACGTCAGCATGTGAAAGTTCCAAGAACTTTACTGCATCCACATCATTAATATCAGCTCTACTTTGAAGAGGTAGCTCTTCCCCAGTCATATTTTGAGCACCTTCCCATCTGAGGGGCTCATCTTCTGGCATTATATTGGACAACATTTCAGAGCTATTGATAAAGTTTTCCAGTAATACATCAGACAGTGTTTCACAGCTATTCATAAGGTTTTCAGTGGCCAATTCTTTGAGAAGTGGATGGCCCCTTCCTTCTTCCAAGTCTGTCTTAGTTTGGAAGCTCTGCTAACCCTGTACACCAGGAGTGATCCTGCTGGTATTTGAAACACCAGTGACATAGCCTCCAGCCTCACAGCAACACACAAACCACCACAGTGCAACAAACTGACAGATGAGAGGCATACTTCTGTTAAAATATTATCTGTTATTTGTCTGAAGTTCAAACTTAACAGGACATCCTCTATTCTTATTTCTATCTTTGGCAACCCTAGGTGATTCCCATGTTCATCCATAGAAACTTGAATTGAAATGAGGGGCAGAAAGAAAATCTAAAGAAAGTAGGTAATACTAGGGGGCACTGTTAGAAACAGAGAAAGAGGTCATTCTGAGAGTTAAATTGAGGAATCAATAAAAATATTCAAACTCAACTGCTGTTAAGTCCAACTCACAGCAACTCTATAGGATAGGATAGAACTGCCCCATAGGCTTTCTAAGGCTGTAATCTTTACAAAAGCAGACTACCACATCTTCTCCCATGAGAAGTTGCTGGATGTGAACCACTGGCTTTTTGGTTAGTAGCTGAGCACTTTAACCACTGAGACTAAATAAAAGAACAGTGCTATCTGAAAGGTGGGAGTTTGAATCTACCCAAAGATATCTCAGAAGACAGGCCTGGTGATCTGCTTATGAAAGGTCACAGTCTTGAAAATCCCAGTTCTGTTTTGCACACATAGGGTCACCTTGAGTTAGAATTGACTAAACCCACTGCCATTGAGTCAGGTCTGACTCATAGCAACCCCTCCTTTGGTTTCTGAGGTGATATCACTACAGAAGTAAATTGCCCAACCTTCCTTCTGGGGAGTGGCTGGTGGGTTTGAACCACCAGCCTCTGGTTAGCAGTCAGATGCCTTAGGCCCTATGCCACCAGAGCTCCCCAGAATTGACTAGCAACAATTACCAATAACAAAAATCCTTGGTATGAAAGGGCTTCCCCAAAGTGGCAAGGTACAAGATCAACATGCAAAAATCAGTTGGATTCCTCTTCACTGACAAAGAGAACTCTGGAAAGGAATCTATATCACTTTTAATAGTCAACCAATAGATGAAGTACTTAAGCATAAACCTAACCAGAGACACAAAAAACCTATACAAAGAAAACTACAAAACACTACTACAAGGAACCAAGAAAGACCTACATAAATGGAAGGATATACCATGCTTATGGATGGGAATATTTAACATTGTAAAAAAAGACAATACTACCCAAAGAAATCTATAGATATAATGCAATCCCAGTCCAGATTCCATCATTCTTTAAAGAGATGGAAAAGGCAATTACCAACTTTATATAGAGAGGAAAGAGACCTCAGATACAGAAAACACTACTCAAGAAGAAGAACAAAGTAGGTGGCCACACATTCCCCCATCTCAAAACTACCACACAATTACAGTAGGCAAAAGAGTCTGGTATTGGTACAAGGACACATAAATGATTGGAACAAATTTGAGAACCCAGAAGTGAGTCCATCTGCCCATGGACAGCTGATGTTTGACAATGGTCTAAAACCCATTAAGTGAGGAAGAAATAATGTCTTTAACAAATACTGCTGGCAAAACTGGATGTCCAATTGCAGAAAAATGAAACAGGAACCATATCTCACACCATACAGAAAGACTAAATCTATATAGTTCAAAGAGCTAAATGTAAAGCCCAAACCATAAAGATGATCAAAGAAAAAAGAAGCCCAAACTTAGTGGCCCTGATATATGGCATAAATACACTATCAAATATAAGTAAAATGCACAAACAGTAGAAGACAAACTAGATGACTGGGACCTCCTAAAAATTAAACATTTATGTGCCTTTAAAGTTATTGTCATAAAAGTAAAGGAAGAACCTACAGACTGGGAAAAAAAAATGACAATGATATATCAGACAAGGAACTAATCTCCAAAATTTATAGAAAACTTCAACACTTCAGGAAAAAAAAGAGACAAGCAATCCAATTAAAATATGGGCAGAGGACACAAACAGACGCTTCACCAAAAAAGACATTCAGATGGCCAATAACACATGAATAAATGTTCACAAAATCATTAGCCATTAAAGAAATGAAATCAGAACAATAATGAGGTATTATCTCACCAAAGCATTGATAGCAAAGTTCAGAAAACAGGAAATGCTAATGAGGGTATAGAGAGACTGGGACACTCATACACTGTTGGTAGGATTGTAAAATGGTACAACCACTGTGGAAAGCAGTATGGCACATCCTTAAGAAGTTGGAAATAGAAATACTATATGATCCACCAATCTCACTATTAGGTATATATCCTTCATTAATAAGACCCATGACACAAACAGATATATACCCACTGCTGTGGAGTTGGATCCAACTCATAGCAACCCCTTCTTGGGTTTCCGGGGCAGTAACACTACAAAAGTAGATTGCCCAACCTTCCTTCTAAGGAATGGGTGGTGGGTTTGAACTGCCAGCCTTTTGGTTAGCAGTCAAATGCCTTAGGCACTATGCCACCAGGCCTCAAAAATGATATATGCACACACATATTCGAAGGAAACAACATAAGTGTCCATCAATGGATGAATGGATTAACAAACCACGGTACATACACACAATGGAATATTATGCAATATTAAAGAATAATGAAGAATCTATAAAACATTTCATAACATGGATGAACCTAGAGGACATTATGCTGAGTAGAATGAGTCACTCATAAAATGATAATTATTATATCGCACTACTACTCTAGAAAGTGAAGAACAGGTTTACACACATGAAGAATTATTCTTTGAGGATTACTTCATGTAGGAGGGAAAAGGGGAATACATCATCAAGTAAAGGGTAGGCACAGATTAACTAGAGTGAAAGGAAAGGCAATGTACCATAAGGGAGAGGTCAGCACAAAAGGATCAAGGCAATGGAAAAGATATAGAGGAGAACAAGAGCTAAAAGCAACAAAGGTGAATACTATTACACACACAGTTCTGCAATGATAGTAACAATAATTTCTGAGTGAATGCATAGAGATAGACACTCATGCTGAACAGTGGTGGGAAGGCAAATGGGACTACACTCACAAATACATAGATTTAACAGAGGCTATCTCTACCTATATATTTAGGTAGTGCTGCAAATATATCCATAAATGTAGTAGAGCATGCTGGGAACAAAGTTATGAAAATGTCTTAATCATAACCAAACATCTTGAGGGAATGACTCAGTAGGTATAGAGGCTCAGGACTATAGTCTTGGAGGACACTAAGGTCAATTTATATAACATAGTTCACAAAGACAATATTCTACATCCTACTTAGGTGAGTACCAACTAGGGTCTTAAAAGCTTGTGAGTGGCCATCTAAGGTTCAACTTTCAATCTCTCCTCATAAAGAGCAAAGAAGAATGAAGAAAATTGAAGACACAGGAAACAATTAATCCAAAGGACTAATGGAGAATGTGAAGTCCAGCCTGCATGACCTGAGACTGGAAGACATAGATGGTGCCCAACTACCACTCCTGAACACTCTGAAAGGGAACACAATAAGAGGTCCCAGACAGAGTTGGGGGAAATGTAGAACAAAACTCAAAATCATGAAAAAAAAAAAAAGAACAGGCTTACTGATTAGATCAAGATTGTGCAACACCTGAGACTATGGCCCTTAGACACCCTTCAAGCTAGGAACTGAACTTAACCCCTGTGACTCAAAGGACAGCCAAGCCATAGACAGATCTATAAGGTGAACAGTAATATGTAGAAGTTATGGACTCATTACAACAATCAAGCAAATGAAAACAAGAGGACAGCATTTGCTCAAGGAAAAAAGCTCTGGTGGTGTAGTGCCTCAGGCATTTCATTGCTAACCAGAAGGTTGGCAGTTCAAACCCACCAGCTACTCTATGGAAGGAAGATGGGGCATTCTACTTCTGTAAAGATTTACCCCCTTGGAAACCAAATAGGGGTCGGAGCTTGCTTTCTTTTGGGGGGAGGGGGTGTTAGGAAGGTGGAAGGGGATGGGAAGAGGTAGGGAGGAAGTAGGAAGAATTCCGTTACAGTGTGGAGATTGTGGTAAATAGCACAAAAGAGAATGTGTTTGGATTATTGAATGGAAATGCAATTTGCTCTGTAAACTTTCACCCCCCACCCTCCATCACCCCAAAAAAGAGGGCTTCCTGCCTACCACTGAAAAGCAGTGAGGACCATATGAGGACATAACCCAGTCTCAGCAGAGACAGAGGACACAACCAAACAGGAAAGGTAAATGATAATCAGTGTAGTCCAAATCCAGCAGTCAGGGTGACAGAAGCAACAACCGTGGCTACAAGATGGCTTATTAGACACTGGCTCCAACAACCAAATGAAAGAATTTTACTGGCTTTCAAGAAGCCAGATATCCTGCCAAAGAGGGAGAAGTGGGTATTTGGGAACAGAAGTTTAACAATTTTGGTGATGGGGGCTCAAAAGTCTTTTATTAATCCCAAAGGGTAGCCCCCTTTTTGTGTTCCCCCAGCCTCTCCCTACTCTCACATATAAAATATACACTCCCAGAATATCAGTATCAAAAGCAAATACTAACCAATTGTTGAAGAAATCTATCATTTGCTTTCCCCCACAACTTCTCAAAGTTGACTCTGTGTTCTGCATCACTCTTTGCAATTTACCTTCGAACATAGACACGCACTCAGACACCTAACCAAGCCTCCTAGTCTTTCAGGTACAGTATAAAGGAAAACACTTCCAAGTTAAAGAGATGTTAGTGGTTCCAAAAGTAACAAAACTAGACAATGCCAAAAAATACAGCACAGAAAATTTTAACATATACCTAAGTGTTCTGGTTACCTAGTGCCACTCTGACAAGAATATACTACAAATGTGATAGCCATAACAATCAGTTTATTCTCTTACAGTTCAGTAAGCTAGAAGTCCAAGTTCAAAGTGCCAGGCTCTAGGGTTTGTGTGAAAGCCCCTCAACCTTAGGCTTCAACTCTGCCTCTTGCTCCCGGCCCAATAAAGCTAGAGACATCTCTTCACTCAGGCAGCTGCTGGCTGCTGAGGCTAACAAGCCTAGCGTCAACAAATAAAATGGTACAATCCCAAAGTTACCAAACCACAGGGCAGGCCATTAATTTAAGTCCATTGGAATCCCCAAGGTCAGCAGAGCATGGCAGGCTGCTGAACAATGACACGGCTACATGCAGGGTTCAAGAGTGCCATAAGCTAGAGCCTATCCCCAAGGCATCTCCTTACATACAGGAAGCAACCACATCCCAAAGGCAGCTACTCAGCTGCTTGTGGTAAATCCCACCATGGAGGTGATTGCCAGTCTCATCATGGAGAATAACTACCACCAGCTGCCCAGCCCCTCAACCAGGCCCAGCCAAGTTGACATACAAACATAACCACGACACAAAGTATTTGTCCTGAGCATATATTCTATTTTTCAGCAACTTCCCTTTCGACACCCTTAAGAGAAATATGGGGGTTGTAACAGAGCTGAAAAGCCAACATTCTCTTCACAATGTCCCTCCTGCCTCAAACTTCATACACATTCTCTATATAAGAAGATTGATAGCTTGGGAACCAGATATTGAAAATCTGAGAAGTTATCTACATACTATACATATCTGGCTTTAGAAAACAGAAAACTCATTTTGAAAACTCATGGTGAAACTTTTATACAGGCTAAGAACTTACATGTCCCTCATCCCACTTATCAGAGGAAGAAAACAGGAAAATAGAGAATTGAAGGCTTGCACATTTACATGAGTCACACACTGGTGCTAACTCATGCTTTGGGTTCATCCAACAGCAGAAATATGGTCTATTCTGAAGAAATTTGCTCCCAATGCATTACTAAACATTTTTTTTAAGCTTTTTAGGTATAAAATTAGAAAGAGTGAATTGAATTGAGACTTTAAGAAAAAAATTAAGCCTGATTCAATTCTCAGTGTGTGGTGACAGCAGAGAATAATTTCCCAGAGTTAATTGTAACAGTTAATTGTAACTGTAATCTGCTGTCTTGGAGAAAACCTCAGGAAGTGAATGGGACAGTGGAAGTTTTTAAGGATCACCTTTATATGTAAATAATTGCCCATATTGTATGCTTAAACAGTTCCAGGACATATCTCTTCCACTGGTCTGTCACATGTGTCAGACATTGTCACCACTAATTAATGAAGACCTCTATAAAAATGCATGTGGTTGGTGTTGTTAGTGGCCATTGAGTCAGCATACTGACTTCATTTTCTTCTACACTTATGATGTTATTATTGATCCAGTTGTAAGGATTCTTATTTTCTTCAGGTTCATGTTCAATCTATAATGAAGGCTGTAGTCTTTGACCTTCATCAGTAAATATTTCAAGTCATCTTCATTTTCAGCAAGCAAGGGTGTGTCATCTGATCATTTGTTAAGAGTATTTCTCCAATTTTGATGTCTCATTCTTCTTCATATGGCTCAACTTCTTGAATTATTTGTTCAGTCTATAGATTGAAAAGGAAAGATATAATATTCCTTTCCCAATTTTGAATTATGCAGTATCACCTTATAATATTTGAATGACCACCTCTTGATCTATGTCAGTTTCCCATGAGCATAATTAAGTATTCTGGAATTTCCATTCTTCATTATATCTGTAATTTGTTATGATCCAGAGTTGAATGTCTTCATATAGTCAATAGAACATAGGTAAACACCTTTTTGGTATTCTTTGCTTTTGGCCAAAATCCATCTGATATCAGCAATAATATATCTTTCCACATCCTTTTCTGAGTTCAGGTTGAACTTCTTGAAGTTCTCTATGAATGTACAACTGCAATCATTTTTTAATTATCATCAGCAAAACTTTGCCAACAAGTGGTACTAATGATATTGATAATTTCTGCATTGTTTGATCATTTTTCTCTAAAATGAGCATGAATACAGATCTCTTCTAGTCAGTTGGCCAGGTAGCTTTCTTCCAAATTTCTTGATGTAGAAGAGTAAGTGCTTCCAGTGCTGTATCCATTTGTTGAAACTTCTCAATCAGTATTCTGTCATTTCCTGGAGACTTGTTTTTGCCACTGCCTTCAGTGTAGCTTAAACTTCTTTCAGTGCCAGAAGTTCTTGATCATTTGCTACCTCCTGAAATGATTGAACATCAACCAATTAATTCTTGCTAGCACAGTAACTCTATGTATTCTTTGTATCTGCTTTTGATGCTTCCTGTGCCATTCAATGTTTTCCGCATAGAATACTTTAATAATGAAACTTAGGCTTGAATTTTCTCTTCAGTTCCCTGAAAATGTTTAAGAGGTTATAAAACAAATACACAAATATACTACTTCATTGGCAGTTCACACATTGCCTCAAAGTTCTTGTGTGTCCCATTACAACATTGGTTAAAAAGTTCACAGACTATGGATCTGTATAAAGTCATTTCTGTTTCTGGAAAAGCAAGCCAAGGTCAGCTGCCAAATACACGAGTAACAATGCCTTGCTTTATAAAGCACTTTAGATCTTGCAAAACATTTGTACATAGAGAATTCTGGTAAGATGGCGGAATAGGCAGAAAGACTGCACAGACCCTCTTCAACAAAGAAAAGAGAAACAATTAACACAGCTACAGAAGATAATCCTGGACCCCTGAGCCTTGAAGGGAAGGATATAAAAGTGGACTAAACTCCAACAAGCAGAAGAACTTGGATGAAAACACCAAAAAAGGAGACATACGAAGCTGCTGTCTGGCAACGATCTTGATGGCACAGACAGCTTGGATATTGCCAGTAGTGATAGGACCTAAGAATTAACTTAAAAAATGGCTCTGCTAACCAGGGACTGCACCGAGGACTGTTCTGGTGGCTGGGGAATAAAAGGAAAATCAGTGAAGAGGAAGGCAGGATGAACTGTGGACTTTTGTCTGTCTGAAGGGCAAAGCCATTTTGAATATTTACAAGCAGCTTGACCATTTTGGATGTTTAAAGTGACAGCATTCTCCAAATTCTAGGGACTTAAGAATAGGCTCCACTTGCCAGGAACCCCAAGGACATTCTGGACCCAGATGACTAAAAAGGTATGACATTGTCCTTGTTACTCTTATACCCCATACCCTCTTGGTGAATGGAGATCTGACCATCCATCACTCCCACTCACTTTCTGGGACAGCAGGAATTCCATCCCAGTCTATATGCTTGGATGGAGCCTGGGTGCTCCGCCATGCCCTGCCTTGATTTTTGTTTATTTTTTCTGTTTTTTAGTTTCTTTGTTTTTATCTATTTTAAAACTACTATTATGATTACTTTTGTCCTTTTTACTATTATGCTTTATTCTTCCCCTCACAGATTCTAGTTTTCAGCTTTTTTTCTTTTCCCTGTTACTGGTTACAATTTTTTTTCTTGTGATTAACCCCATTCCTTGTTTCCCTTTTTGTGTTTTTCCCACTTTTTTTCTTCACTATTATCCTACTCTACCTTTATCCTCTCATTGTCCTCTAGCCAGGTATTGCAGGCTTTTGTTTTGTTTTGTTTTTTTTCCTTTTTTCTTTTTTTGATTACTGTTCCTGTGTGATTGCATGGTGTGTTTTTAGTCCATGTACTTTTAATTTTTTGATGGTTATTCAACAGTCCCCATATGACACAACTACACCTACATCTCCCACAATTTCACTTACTGAGTGAAAGCCACCACTTCCTTCTCCACCAATGGGTCAATGATAAACAACCATCAAGAAGAGCCTGACTCACCCTTGGCTGATCTTCACAAACAGTTAAGAGAGATCTAAATACAACAAGGTCACAATGTCTCAGAGACAACCGACCATCACACTCCACACAAAGAAATAAGGGAGCAATCTTTGGGACACAATAAAAGCAGTGATCAGTGACGAACAAAGAACAAAGAAACAAGGGAGCAAGATACAGACCCAGAACACATCCCTGAGGAAGAAGCAGCATTGGAACTCTCTGATAAAGGATTCAAAAGAATTATATTTCGGTATCTTCAAAATATTGACAGACAGACAAAGGAAAACACAGACAAAATCCTAGGAGAAATTTGGAAGAAAATACAAGAATAAAATGACAAAATAAATGAAAAATTAGAAATGATACAAAATCTACAGATAAAAATCCAGAAGATTAATACTAAATTGTCAGAAATAGATAACATAATGGAAGGGCAAAGGAGTAGAATTGATGCAATGGAAGACAGAATTAATGAGATTGGAGACAGATACCTGAACAATTCTTTAGAAAGGCATCAATAGAAAAAAAGATAAAAAGAAAATGAAGGAAGCCTAAGTTTCATGTGGGATACCATCAACAGGAATAACCTACATGTCACTGGAATACCAGAACAGGAAGAGAAAAGTAAAACCACTGTGAAAATTGTCCAAGATTTGTTGGAGGAGAACTTTCCTGATATGATGAAAGATGAGAATATATCTATTCAGGAAGTCCAATGAACTCCAAGCAGAATAGACCCCAAAAGAAAATCACCAAGACACATCATCATCAAACTCATCAAAACCAAAGACAAAGACGGAATCCTGAAAGCAGCATGGGAAAAACAAAAAGTTACTTGCAAAAGAGAAACATTAAGAATAAGCTCTGATTTCTCAGCAGAAACCATGCAAGCGAGAAGGCAATGGGATGGTATATATAAAACCCTGAAAGAGAAAAATTTTCAAACAAGAATTATATACCCAGCAAAATTGTGCCTCAAGTACGATGGTGAAATTAGGAGATTTCCAGATAAGCAGAAACTAAGAGAATTTGTTAAAACCAGACCAACCTTACAAGAGATATTATAGGGAGTCCTTCGAACAGAGAACCAAAAATAGAAAATAACAACCAACCATTAAATGCACAAGATGAAATAATGCAGAAAGCACAGCTATGGGTATATCCAAAGGAAAATAAGCTTACAAGATTGTAAAGAGGGAACCAGAGACATCAATTGGCAAATGAGGACAACTACAAACCAAAAGAGGGAAAATACTATATAGTTACAGAATTTCTAAATGGTGAGGAAGTCAAGAGAGTTGCAAGATAGAATGGACTGTTGTAAACTCAGGGAAAAAAATATAAATCATAGGGTGACCTCAAAGAAAAATGATAAACCTTCACATCACAATAAAAAAGAGGACAAGCACAAATATTCAGCAAATACTAAAACAGTAACAAAGGAAATGATAGAAAGATCATAAACATAATGAGTTCAGCACAGAAAATAATATGGAACAAAGAAACCAGGGACACCATGAAAATACACATAACAAAATGACAGCAACCAATTCATACTTGTCAATAATTACACTGAATATTAATGGATTAAATGCACCACTCAAGATATGGATATTTGCAGACTGGATAAGAAAACAAAACCCATCAATAGGCTGTCTACAAGTAGAGACACACCTCAGAGACAAAGACAAAAATAGACTAAAAATCAAAGATTGGAAAAAAATATGTCAAGCAAATGGCAACCATAAAAGAGCAGGGATGGCAATATTAATTTCTGATCTAATTGACTTTAAGACAAAAACAACGATACAAGACAAGGAAGGACATTATATAATGATTAAAGGGTCAATTGAACATGAAGATATAACCATAATAAATATCTATGGACTCAATGAAAGAGCCCCAAAATACATAAATCAGACTTTGAAAGAGTTGAAAAGGCAAATAGATGACTCAAAAGTTATAGTGGGAGACTTTAATACACCACTTTCAAGGAAAGATAGAACAACTGGAAAGAAACTCAACAAAGATGTAGAAGAGCTAAACAATACAATCCACCAACTTGACCTTATAGACGTCTACAGAACACTCCACCCAACAGCAGCACAATATACATTCTTTTCCAGGACACATGGAACATTTTCCATGATAGACCATATGTTAGGCCATAATGCAAGCCTTAATAAATTTAAAAACATTAAAATACTACAAAACATCTTCTCAGGTCATAATGTTGTCAAATTACAAATCAATAATAGGAAGATCAATGGAAAAAGAGTAAACACATGGAAACTGAACAACACCCTCCTTAAGAAAGACTGGGAAAGAGAAGAAATAAAAATTGAAATTCAAAAATTCCTTGAATCAAATGAGAATGAAAACACAGCATACCAAAATCTTTGGGGCACAATAAAAGCAGTGATCAGTGGCAAAT
>NW_006921600.1:413184-414887 GCF_000298275.1 Orycteropus afer afer
GCATTTTTCTCAGCAGTGCGTTTCTCTCAGCGGCACATCTTTCTCAGCCAGCAGTCAGAGAGAGAGTTCTACCTCTAGGAGGCCTCCTTTTGAGTATGGCAGAGTGGCCAAACTAGCCAATTATAACACAGAATTCTAAACGCCTGAGAGAAAGCAAGCCTCCCAGAACATTGCTTTGTGCCACTCCCACCAGAGATACCCCAGGTGGATAACTTTTACAATCAGGAGCTTCTCAGTTGCTCACAGAAAATTCCACCATGTATTTTTCAAAGACTTATGGCTAGAAGAGCCATATCAGGTAATTTAATACACCACAGTCCACCCCCTGGCTTTTCTAGCCATTATCCCATCCCTTTTATACTTAAGAAATTAATATCCCCTTTACCATCAGTTTAAGAATGACCACATCCATGAAAGTGTATAAACCAGCCACTTCATGCCTTAATCTCCCCCCATTTTAAATAGCCAATATCTAATTTGCCCATCCCTATCAAACCAGTACTCTGAGGAGATAAGCATGGCTCTTTCTCTCTGGAGAATCTTCTGTTCTGCTTGGAAACTTCAGGCATCTGGATTCATAAGCAAGCAAAGTCCAGCCCAATGTAAGCCATCAAATTGCAGCAACTTAACACCAGCTCAGTTCCAAACATCTTTCTCTTCATTTGGTTGGGTTCTGGTCAGCTCAGGCCTAGCCATCCCAGCTAGGTCATGGGTACCAGCTGCCAAGTTTGGGAGTCAAACTCTTCCCTTCACCTCAGACCAGCCAGCACCTTCTCTCACATCTTCAGTCCTCAGGCACTATTTCAATGCCTGTAGGCTCACAACTCCTTGCACTTCAGACCAGCCAGCCCTTCCTCTCATCCCCAGCCTCCATGGCCTAGGTCAAAGAGTACGAAACTCAGCCCATTTCTTCTTTGCTGTACTTCCCCATTTCCACGCAAGTGGACCCAGATGGTCACAGCAAGTAGCATACAAGTCTACTGCTCACTGGCTGCCTTTAACTTTCAGTCCTGGAAGGAGTTTCTCTCATGGACCATGTCTTTCCTGCTTTGATGCACCCAAAACCTATCTGCTTGTTTGAAATTCAAAAAGCCATTTGAATTTTTTTTTAAAAGTCTTTTTTTTTCTTTTCAGGTCCTCTCTTCAAATGCAAATCTTCTTTTCCCTCATTAGTACTGAGTGGGGCTCAGGTTTTCTACCTAAGCTTCTACTACTGTCTACACAAAGGGCTTGAAACAAAAGCCTGTGTTTCTTCTGGGCAAATTCTATTTCCCCTTTTAACATATCCAATCGAGTATTGGCTGAAGGCAGACTTACATGCTCTCTGTTATCCACATCCCATAATCATTTCTAATGTACAGACAGGTAAGAGAAGATTCAATACCCATAGTACATTCAGGTAAACACATAATCCAAAGCACATAATCCTTTTAAAGGCATTCCAGGTTCTTTTCTTCACCTTGATTACAATCCAATTCTATGCATATGGCCTTGGGCCTTTGGCTGGGTGTAACATAAAAGCCCTAGCCTCTGGATCAATTATCTCCTTTAAGAGGTAACACCAAACAAAGTAACCATCTAAGAATCCAAAGTTTCACTTCCCAGGACCCTTCCTTCTTTCTTTTACAAAGAGTTCTGGTAACATAGTGCCTAAGGCAGTTGACTGCTAACCAGAAGACTGGTGGTTCAAACCCACCAGCCAC
>NW_006921600.1:414987-417116 GCF_000298275.1 Orycteropus afer afer
TTTCACGCAAATTCTTCTGCTAGTTGGGGTTTAGTCCAAATCTGCATCCTTTCCTTCAAGGCTCAGGGGTCCAAGATTATCCTCTGTGTCTGTGCCAATTGGCCTCCCTTCTCTTTGTTGAAGAGGGTCTGTGCAATCCTTCTGCCTAGTCCGCCATCTTGCCCCGCCTCAGAAGTTGGTTTTTTGAAAAGATAAATAAAATTGACAAACCACTGGTAAATTTAACAAGGGAAAAGAGGGAGTGCCAAAAAGGCAAGAAGGCCACATGTCCTGACCTCCTCTAACCCCACAAGAGGAAGATAGAGTCACTATCAGTAGCCCAAGGCCCATTACTGTGAGGCCAGACTTGCTACTTCCCTCCAGCCCTTTCACCAACCCTGACACCAACCTTTCCTCCCATAGCACCCACCACCTCTCTGCTGGGTTTAATAATTTGCTGCAGTGGCCACACAGAACTCAGATTATGGGGTTTATTAGGGAAGCAACAGGCTACAATTCAAGTTCAGGAACAATGCTGAGTCTCCCTCAGCCTGCTGTCTCTCAGCCCACAGTCTCTCATAGTCTCTCTCCCAGCAGTGCGTGTCCCTTGGTGTCTCTCTCAGCAACGTGTGACTCTTTCATCTCTTTCCCAGCAGCTCCTTTCTCTCAGCAATGCATTTCTCTCAGCAGCACGTCATTCTCAGCCAGCAGGCAGAGAGAGTTCTGCCTCTAGGAGGCCTCCTTTTGAGCCTGGCAGAGTGGCCAAACTAGCCAATCATAACATCAAGATTCTAAATACCTGAGAGAGAGAGAGCCTCCCAGAACATTGCTTTGTGCCACTCCAAACAGAGATACTCCAGGTGGATAACTTTTACAATCAGGAGCTCCTCAGCTGCTCATAGCAAATTCCATCATGGAGTTTACAAAGACTTATAGCTAGAAAAGCCATGTTTACTACACTGCAGGGAGAGAACACAAAACCACCAATAAGAAACAAAATGGGTGACATCACAACAGAACCAACTGAAACAGAAAGGATAATATCAGGATACTATGAAGAATTGTACCCCAACAAATTTGAAAATCTGGAAGAAATGGGCAGATTTCTTGAAACACACCACTTACCTAAACTAACACAGACTGATGTGGAAAAGTTGAACAGATCCATAACCAAAGAAGAAATTGAGCAGATCATCAAAAAATTAGCAACAAACAAAAGGCCTGGCCCAGACATTTTCACAAGAGAATTCTACCAAACATTCAGAGAAGAACTGACACCATTCCTGCTCAAAATATTCCAAAACATAGAACAGGATGGAATCCTTCCCACTCATTTTATGAAGCAGGCATAACCTTGATACTAAAACCAGTCAAAGACATCATGCAAAAGGAAAATTACAGACCAATGTCCCTCAGGAATACAGATGCAAAAATCTTAGACTCCAACAACATACCAAGAAAATCATTCATTATGACCAAGTCGGGTTCATACCAGGTATGCAAAGATGGTTTAACATTAGAAAAACAATCAACACCATCTACCACATAAATAAAACAAAGGATAAGAACCACATGGTCTTATCAATTGATGCAGAAAAGGAACTTGATAAAATCCAGCACCCATTCCTGATCAAAACTCTCAGCAAAATAGGAATAGAAGGGACATTCCTCAACACAATAAAGGGCATCTATGCAAAACCAACAGCCAACATTATTCTCAATGGAGAGAGACTGAAACCATTCCTCCTGAGAACACGAACCAGACAAAGATGCCCGCTATCACCACTTCTATTCAACATTGTACTAGAAGACCTAGCCAGTGCCATAAGGCAAGAAAGGGAAATCAAAGGCATCCAAAATGGTAAAGAAGAAGTCAAACTATCCCTATTTGCTGATGATAGGATCCAACACCTAGAAAACTCAAGAGACTCAGTCAAAAATCTACTGGAACTAATTGAGAGATTTAGCATCATGGCAGGATATAAGATCAACGTCCAAAAATCAGTTAGATTCCTCTACACCAGCAAAGAGATTGCTGAAAAAGAAATAAGAAAATCAATACCATTTACAATAACTACCAAAAAAATAAAATACTTGGGAATAAATCTTACCAGGGACACAAAAGACCTCTACAAAGAAAATCATAAAAA
>NW_006921600.1:417620-418719 GCF_000298275.1 Orycteropus afer afer
TGAAACTTAAAACTATAGAGTTCCTCAAGGAAAAACTAGGGGCAAATTTAGAGGCCTCAATATATGGCATAAATAGACTATCAAACATAACCCAAAATGCACAAACAGCAGAAGAGAAACTAGATGAATGGGACCTTCTAAAAATTAAATTTTTATGTGCTTCCAAAGACTTCTCCAAAAGAGTCAAAATAGAACCTACAGCTTGGGGAAAAAATATTTGGCAATGATATATCTGACAAGAGACTTATCTTTAGAATTTATAGAACACCTCAATAACAAAAAGACAAATAATCCAATTTAAAAATGGGCAGAAAACATGAATAGACACTTCACCAAGGACGATATTCACATGGCCAATAAACATATGAAGAAACGCTCACTATCATTAGCTATTAGAGAGATGCAAATCAAAACAACAAGGAGATACTGTCTTGCTCCAGCACTAGTACCAAAGACAACAATACAGAAAATAACAAAGGCTGGAGAGGATGTGGAGAGATTGGGACTCTCATACACTGCTGGTGGGACTGTCAAATGGTGCAATCACTGTGGAAAGCAGTAAGGCAATTCCTTAAAAATTTGGAATTAGAAATACCATTTGACCCAGCCATTCCATTACCAGGTATATATTCTAAAGAAGTGATAGCCATGACGAGAACAGAAATATGCACACCCATGTTCATCATAGCGCTATTTACAATAGCCAAAAGATGGAAACAACCTAGGTGTCCATCAGCTGAGGAATGAATAACCAAACTATGGTACATACACACAATTGAATACTATGGAACCCTAAAAAATAACCTAGAATCTGAAAAATACTGCATAATATGGATGAACTTGGAAGACATTATGCTGAGTGAAATAAGTCAATCACAGAAGGACAAATATTGTTTTAGTCCATTATTGTAAAAGTCATAGAAAGGTTTATCTGTGGAAGGAAATTTTCTTTGTTGGTTACTAAGGGTGGGAGGGGAACACTGTTAAATAGGTAGAGATAAGTATTGATTTGGGTGAAAAGAACGGCAATGTACCAAATGTGAGTGATCAATGTAGTGGCATTGAGGAAGAAAAAGACATGGAGAAGTACATGGGAGGT
>NW_006921600.1:421686-436837 GCF_000298275.1 Orycteropus afer afer
TACCAGGTGCATCTCTCTGGGTTTTAAACACCAGAGGCTCAGCCTCAAAACTCACATCTACATGTCACCACAGTAGGACAAACTGACAGACAAGTTTGTCCTGCTGTTGGAGACCTCTTGTATCCCCCCCACCTGGGTCCCTGTGGCTGACTGTTCCTCTGTCTGGTTTCCTGTCTTTTAATCCCCTTTCTCCTGCTCTTCTGGCAACTGGTACAGCATACGATCCACAGCCTATATGACTATGAGACCAGAAGAACTAGATGGTGCCCAGGTACCACTGTCAACCACTCGGAGGGGGATCTATGTAGGAGATTCTGGATAGAGAGGGAGAACAATGTGGAAGAAAACTCAAAATCATTTGGAAAAAAAAAAGGGGAGGAGGGACCAAGTTTGCTGGTCTGATAGAGCCTGGTGGAACCACTGAGAACCACCCCAGCTGCCCTTCAGGTCTGGAATTGAACTCACACCTGTGCCTTCCAGCCAAACAAAAGACATGCATATGAGTTGAACATTTACCTGATGTAGATACACTGCTTAGTAAGAACAATCATGAGAGAAAGAAGGGCTGTTTATGCACAGGGAGACAGCTCAGGGGGCAGGAGTACCTAGAGGGATGGACACAGGAAAGAGGTAACTATTGGGAGGAAGTGGGAAGGGAGCTGTTGCATTGTGGTAAACTGCAGTCAATGTCATGAGACAAAGTGTATGTGAACTGCTGTATGTAAAATGAATTTGCTCTGTAAATTTTCACCCAAATCACAGTAAAAAAATTATATACATTCTCTACTTTGATTATCAGAATATGTGTGTAAGGTAGTTTTATTATTGCTATTTTGTGACTTTGTTTTTGAAGAAACCAGAATCTTACTACTTCTGTGAACTCATCTCCCATCAAACTTTTCTTTTACTGTTTCTCCAGATATCCCCAAGTTCCCACCCACATTCTTCATACTCCATGTTTCCAACATAGTGAATTAACCTAAAGTGCCTTGTTAACACCTCTCTTATCTCCCCACCTAATAACGTACAATTTTTTCTTTAAAAAAAAAAAAAACCTTTCCTTAAATATTCATTCAACCTTTTAAGTCACAGCTCAAAGCATAAGAAAGCTTTATCTGATCCTTTAAGACAGGTATCTTCTCAGTGCTATCTCAGGCTCCCATATGTTGCACTTGGTTGCAATTACTTGTTTAATGGAATATCTTCCCAATTTGGTTTCAATTGCTTGAAAACAGAAAGAGGCTCAGTACCTAAAATAGTGCCTGATATTTGTGTCTAAAAAGTATTTATTGAAAGAATGAATGAGATCACTTACCCAGGATCACATAGCAGTGAAGTTAGACCTAAAGCTTGAATCCTGATCTCTAATGTCAATAGAAGGCCAGCTATTAATGTGATTGATGGATTTTATGTCTTTAATATGAAAGAGATCAGTGACCATATGGAGTCCCTGGGCAGTACACACAGATACTAACCATATGGTTGTCAGTTTGAATCATCTTAAAGGTGGCTTAGAAGCTCTGGTAGTATAGTGGCTAAAGCATTTGACTGCTAACCAGAAGGCTGGTGGTTCAAACCCACCAGCCACTCCTCAGAAGGAAGGTTGGGCAATCCTACTTCCGTAGTGATACTGCCTCGGAAACCCAAGGAGGGGTCGCTATGAGTCAGGGCCGACTCCACAGCACATAACAACAACAACAAGGGTGCCTTGGAAGAAAGTCCTGTTTATCTACTTCCAAAAGGTCACAGCCATTGAAAACCCTATGGAGCACAGTTCTATTCTGAAACACATCGTGTTGCTATGAGTTAAAATCGATTAAACAGCAACTGATCTGGTTTGGTAGTGACCATGTCAGAGTATATTCTAAGTAACTAGGAGTACATAAAGAGCTCTCAATAAATATTAACCAACACAACATTAGATATCACTAGACAGATCTGGAATATATCACCCAACTGTTCACAACATAGTAGAGTCACACTTTTGACCCTTTCCTAGGGGAACTGTAGCTCTAACATGAATAACACATCATGTAATGTAAATATTAGTCACAGTGTGCCTTAAAAAGAATCAAACTGCAACTTGGCCATAACCTCTTCACTCAGATAGGCAACTCTTGTGTTAAACACAAAGATGATAAGCCTGGCTCACACACAAAGTTCTGGGCAGTCTGAATCTATGAGTTCATCCCTGAGCAAGGTGAAAAGCGTTTCTGATGTGGTTTCATCATCAAAGACTCAACCAAATTAGTCAACATTCTCCACAGTATCAAAGTCTACATTAACTTGTGTGTCTGTCTGCAGCTATGATGTCAGCTTTTTTTATATTTATGTCTTTCTTATTTGCTACTCCCTTGTTTTCCTCTTAATTAGCGTTTAAATCCTCATTCCTAAGCAAAAGTCTTTTTTCTTTATCATACCTTGGGACAGAAGTGTATGACTTGCATGTGGAATATATCTCTCTAATTTGTGTTTTGATCAGTTCAAACTATTAGCTTCACAGTTTTCCTCTCCTGAAATGATGAGAAAAATGTATTTCCACTAAATTGCCCCAAGTTCGGGGTTATCTCACTTTGAGCAGATGTGCTAATGTTATTTTGCAATTCAGAAGCTAGAACATTGCCCTGGTCACAAAATTTCTAGGCTTAAGAATCAACTCAATCAGAAATAATCCTCCCCTCCCCACGCCATGACTATAATCTTTTGTTTATTTACTTATTTATTTTTGCAGAGTTCCCTTCCTTCCCCTCTCATCCCTGGTAACCAACAAAGAAAGTTTCCTTCCATATATACACCTTTCCTTGACTTTTTTACAATAATGAAGTAATACAATATTTGTCCTCAATCAGAAATAATTTTTAGTCTTTCACTCAAATTCTAAACAGAAACTTTTTAAAAAAATATTTCATTACCTTTTTTTTTTGCAAGGGTGGGACATTTTTAGTCCTATTTCCTCATCTTTCTTTAGAAAGGAAGAAAATCCCATTTCATTCCCAAGAAGAGAAAAAAAAAGGAGAAATATTTATGTCCTTCTTTCTTTTATTCACTCTCTCCTAAGGGAGATAGAGTAAATGATCAGATTCACAAAGTGGGAGAAAGAACTGACACCCCTTGCAGCAGATTCAAACCTTCTCCCCATTTCTGCTCTTCTCTGTGTCCAACATACATCAGCAGGATTTTCGCCTCCAGGCTAAGTCCTCAAGGTGCTCTGTCTGCACCTTAGTGAGTAAATTGGTTCAACTCTTGGGAAAGCAATTAGGAAACCTGATTACAAATAGCCTCTCATATAAGCAATGTTTTCCAGTCTTCTCTTTCCAGTCCAAAAAACCAATATCCATTTATCTTAACACACTATTTATCTGGTTCAGAATGTCAAGAAAGACAAAGTGTATGATTAATTATCAAATCCCTACAAGTGTCTAATTTTGTGTTTACAACATCTGCATCTTACTGTCACCAGAAAAAGTGTAGATTTTTGTAGTTTTAGATAGCACAGTATGGATCCTCCAGCTTACAAGAATTTTGACCTTAGGTTAGCAAGTTAACTTCTCTCTACCTCAGTTTTTCTCATTTCAAAGACCCAAAGTAGCTGCCTCATTCTGTTTTTATGAGAACAAAAGAGTTAATTATATACAGTGTCTAGCATAGTGTCTGACATAGATTCTTGATTTTAACATAGGTCTTGGTTTGAATCCTAGCTTTGTCACTTACTAGCTTTAAGACATTTTCCCAAAGTATCCATAAAGGAAAAGCTAAGTAGAGAAAAGTGGATGTTTTCCACAAAAAGCATGTTTTTTTCTCTAGTCTAAAATAAACACATGAGGTGGTTCCGATTCACCAAATATGGTTTGCTATCCCTTCTCTTTCTTTTTGGGTACCTCTCTCCCACTTTTGAGAAAAGTGTGTATAAGAAGCTTCTTTTCATTGTAAAGTTAAAAGAAATAGCACCTCGTCATCCATTGCAGTGATGGCCGCACTGAGAGCTGTGATCTTCCCCTCAAGTCTGCACTGAGGTTTATAGAAAACCTCACCAGAAAAGCCTCTGTGACTTTCAGCTCACATGAGCAAATCCAAGAGGGTTAGGTAGCTGAGATAAAGAACTAACATTGGTAAGTGGGGGCTATTCTGTTTGAACAAACACTTTTGAAAGGTAGGGACAATCTTTGAATTTTTTCTTCTCCTAGAAACTGAAACTAGGGATATTTAAGATTTCTTTATCCTGCCCTCTTGTGCAATTTCCTTTTCATTCTCAACTTCATTTTACTCTACTTGTCATCACTTCATATTCTATGGACTGTATAAACTCTCCTTTGTTCCTACTATTTTAAGCTCCCGCCTTATCATGGGGCTGATATTTGTTCCCTCCTTGCTCAATGATCTTAGCATCAGGTTTGAAATCCCTAGACATGCTGGAGCCACAGCATTGAATCCCAGTAAAGCTAAAGGGGTCCTTTTTCTTTCTGAGGTGTTTTCATTTCTTCCCTGACGTTCAAAACCTGAAAATAAAGAAGTTAATTCTTCTAATAGAAGCTCTAAGGTATTTTGATCTTGACAATACATTGCAGTCTATTAAAGAAGTCTGATGTACAGTTGTTCTCTTGCCTTCTATAATGACAAAATTTGGTTTCAAATGCAAGTTGTGCAGGAATTGTGTGTGTTGGGGTTGTATGTAGACATGCATGTATATGGTGTGTTTAGATTTTTCTGATGCTACATGTCAACATTTATCCATCTCATATGATTCCAACTCTATGATTCCAACTCATAGCAATCTCATAAGATGGAGTAGAACTACCCCATAGGGTTTCTAAGGCTGTAGTGCCTAAGGCACTTGACTGCTAACCAGAAGGCTGGTGGTTCAAACCCACCAGCCACTCCTCGGAAGGAAGGTTGGGCAATCCTACTTCCATAGTGATACTGCATCAGAAACCCAAGGAGGGGTCGCTATGAGTCGGGGCTGACTCAATGGCAAATAACAACAACAACAATCTTTACAGAAGCAGTCTACCCCATATTTCTCCTATGTAGAGCTGGTGAATTTGAACCACTGCACTTTTGGTTAGCTTTCCAATCCTTTGATCATTGTACCACCAGAGCTTCTCAAAGTCAACATTAAGAACTCATAGTATTTTGGATATTAATTTGAGCCCAGAATTAATCTTATCCACTTGTGGACTGACTGGCTGCCTTAGACCATTCTTATTTGCTTGTTGTTTGCCTAAAATCACTTCACTAGATGACAGGACATTTCAATCTCCAATTAAGGGTAACAATTAACATGAAAATGCGATTGAGTGAAGTGACACCTTGACTAATACAGTGGTTCCCCTCCTAGTCGAGTTCTACCTCAGTAGTCCTTAGGTGATGCAAACAGTTAACATCCTTGGCTGCTAACCAAAAGTTTGGAGGTTCGAGTCCATGTGTTGTTGTTTTTGTTATATGGCGTCGAGTCGGCCACGACTCACAGCGACCCCTCGTTGGGTTTTCAAGGCGATATCACTACAGAAGTAGATTGCCCAACCTTCCTTCTGAGGAGTGGTTGGTGGGTTTGAACCGCCAGCCTTCTGGTTAGCAGTCAAGTGCCTTAGCCACTAGGAGCACATTTCCACTCTGACACACATGGGATTGCCATGAATGGAAATCACCTTGACAACAACGGGTTACCTTCCACTTGAAGGATCTGAGACATACCAAAACTATGATGGATTACAGTGACAGTCTTTTTTGTCAAGATGAGGTTGAGGAAGCCAAAAGCTTAAAGGATCACTGATCCTTTTCAAAGAGTAAAATTTGATGGGTGGGGGAAAGATCCTGGAAGAAAATGCCATAGAATGGGGAATTCAGGAGCACTGGAGAGAAATTTAGAGTTCTTCCTAATTCTACCAGTCGAAGGCTGGCCTTGTCAGTAGCCAAAAGCAGAACCCCACCCATGATGCCATCATCCCCGGTCCACGGAGACTCTCCTTTAAAATGTTACACCCGTTGTTCAAATCACCAGTCTCCTTATATCTACTCTTAAGTAGCTCTGACAAAGCCTGAAATTTGCAGCCATTTCTGCCTTCCCAGATCCCTAATGAATCCAACTGTCTCTGCAGAGGACCCCACAGAAGCACTAACAGAATATAAATTGTGGACAAGTATGAAGTTACAGAAGATAGAAAGCTATTCACCATTCATTAAAGAGCATTGTATTTCACATGTATATACATTTCACATGTATATACATTTCACATGTATATATTTCACATGTATATACATTTCACATGTATATATTTCACATTGTATTTCAAATGTATATAATCCCTCCATGCTAATGGAGGGATTATATACATTTTAATTCTTATATCTTCTCCATGAGGTTAAAGAAGAGGTTTTCAAGAAGAAGAAATAGAGGGTTTAAATAGCTTGGTCACACAGCTGCTTACTCCCAATCCTTCTGTCTTTCTACAACATCATGCTCTCCTTTTCCTTTTTATCCAGGAAAATGTTCAAGACCCACCGATTAATGTTCCAGTTATTGGGTCAATGGTAATCCTAGCCTGACTGCCTGAGTTGGTAGATTTTCAGTAGTGGCATGTCTGGAGGCACTCCTGGAGCTTTAGGCTGGGTATTTCTGCTCAAAAATTATAATCAAGTGCATGACTCAGAGGTGAAGGAATAAAAATATTCACAAAACCAACCAAATAGCTTGCTTACCCCCTCAGGCAGATGGAAGGAAGCTTGGACCACCACTCTCTAAGCATTAGTTATGGTAAGAAGCTTGAAATTGTACAAGATCCCACTCTGCATGCCAGTCTCCAGAAAAAAAAAAAAAAAAATGCTACATTCCTGGTTTAATCATGAGGAGCAGTTCTTAAAGTGTGATCCTAGAACCAGCAACATCAGCATTACCTGAAAACTGGTTGGAAATACAAATTCTTGAACTAACTCCAGACCTACTGAATCAGAAAGGTTTGAGCTCAGAAATCTGTGTTTTAACTAGCTCTTTAGCTCTGCAGGCGAAAGTCTGAGGACCCTTGGTCATCACGTTTTGTACCTTGATAATCCCACCTCTCATTGGCCCATTCAATGAGCTAAGCCATAAAATTGAATGACCACCAGCTGCACCAGATGCCTTAAGACTGTAAAAGAATATTCTCTTTCCTCAAGGAGTCATATGCAGACACAAAGCAAGGAAAGAACCATTTGTATTAGTACACAATAATAAACAGCACTGTATAGCTCATATCTTCTATAGTTCAGAGAACTATGTGGTCATTACATATGGTTAGCAGAGATTAACCAATTTTAATTCAGGTGATCAGGGAAGATGCATACTCAAACACCACTTCAAACAAAGCAAGAGATCTGTGGATTGCTAAACAACTGTGGCAGCCAACAGCTGGCCCAATACTAATTCCTTAGAAATGGAGAGGCTTTTGGAGAAAAACCATAAAGAACATGAAATTCGAATCACAACCAGCTCCAGATTCTACACATAACTGCCTTTGGCTGCAAACCAAACGCTTGCGTGCTTAGTGTGGGAAGTGCTTTTGGTCATGCATCAAGCCTTACTTGGGCCCGCAAATAGTGATTTCCACATTAAAGGATTCCAATTGCAGGGTCTGGGCAGATGACTATGTAGACGTGTCAATTTAGGAGATAAGAGAATTGTATGTTGGACTTGGCTTAGGCAGAAAGGACTGAAGTGTCGCACATGGTCAACAGAGGATTCGTTGTCAGTTAGCCACTTATTGAGTACCTTTTGTATACAGAGCACTTAGTGGATATAGGAGGTTGTTAAAATGTTACTCACTTTGGAGAAGTTAAAAAATGCTATAGAAGAGCCAAACACAACAAATAAAGTGCTAAAAGGCACAGAAGTCAAAAACACATAAATACAGACTTAACTGTCTTAGCTTGGCAGAGGTATCCAGGGAGTGACTAGACCCAGAAATGTTAGTGGTGGTGGTGGGGAATATAATGAAGGAAGGAGAAATCAACAGAGGGTAAATATCTAATTTTAAGGAAGGGAAAACAGAAAGGGCAGTGTTGGAGGAAAGGGATGTATAAGCTATATATAAGATAAAGAACATTGGTGTGCTTGAGAATAAAACAGTGCATAGGACCAAATTATAATAAAGAATGGAGAAGGGATTGAAAAAGTCATGAGGTAGGGGGCCTTAAGACCTGTTATCAGAAAGCTTAACTATGTTTGCTTTGTTTTAATAGACTTCCAGAAGTCAGTACAGATTTCTGGAAAGAATAATGCTGTGATAGCAATTATACCTGAAAATTCTATTTTACATTTAGCAAACAGAGCTGCAGGAGGGAAATGGTGTTGGTGTTGGTGTTAGGTGTAGTAGAGTTGTGTCCAACTTATAGTGACCCTATTTCCAGCAGAATGAAACACTGCCTGGTTCTGTATCAGTCCCACGATCCTTGCTGTACCTGAGCCCATCATCGTAGCCACAGTGTCAATCCATCTTGTTGAGGGCCTTCCCGTTTTTCATTGACCCTCCACTTTACCAAGCATGACATTCTTCTCGAGAGAATGGTCCCTTCTGACAACATGACCAAAGTAGGTGAGACAAAGTCTGTCCATTCTCGCTTCCAAGGAGCATTCTGGCTGCACTCTATACAGGACAGATAAGTTAGTTCTTTTAGCAGTCCATGGTACTTTCAGCATTCTTTGCCAACACCACAACTCAAAAGCATTGATTCTTCTTCAGTCTTCCTTATTCATTGTCCAGCTCCCACATGCATATGAGGCAATTGAAAATACCATGGCCTGTGTCAGGTGCACCTTAGTCTTCAAGGAGATATTTTTGTTCTTCAGCACTTGGAAGAGGTCTTTTGCAGTCAATTTGCCCATTGCTATACATCATCTGATATTTTGACTGCTGCTTCCATTGATGTTGAATGTAGAATTAAGCAATATGAAGTCTTTGACAACTTTAATCTTTTCTCCATTTATTATGATGTTGCTATTGGTCCAGTTGTGAGGATTTTTGTTTTCTTTACATTAAAATTCAATCTATACTGCAGATTGTCGTCTTTAATCTTCATCAGTAGGTGCTTCAGGTCATCCTTACTTTCAGCAAACGAAGTTGTGTCATCAGCATATCACAGGTTGTTAATGAGTCTTCCTCCAAACCTGATGCTGTGTTCTTCTTCATATAGTCCAGCTTCTCAGATTATTTGCTCAGCATGCTCTGGTAGCATAGTGCCTAAGGCATATGACTGCCAACCAGAAGGCTGGCAGTTCAAACCCACCAGCCACTCCTCAGATGGAAGTTTGGGCAGTCTACTTTCACAGTGATACTGCCTCAGAAATCTAAGGAGGGGTTGCGCTGAGTTGGGTTTGACTCGAGGGCAGTGAGTTTGGTGTTTGGTTTATATAAATTGAATAAGTATGGTGAAAGGATACAACCCATGATGCATTCACTTCTTGATTTTAAACCACGCAGAGTTCCCTTGTTCTGTTCGAACAACAGCCTCCGCATCTATGTACGGGTTCCTCATGAGTACAATTAAGTGTTCTGAAATTCCCATTCTTCTCAATGTTATCCATAATTGTTATGATCCACACAACCAAATGCTTTTGCATAGTCAATAAAACACTAGTAAATATCTTTCTGGTATTCTTTGCTTTCAGCTAAGATCCATCTGGCATCAGCAATGATAGCCCTCATTCCATGCCCTCTTCTGAATCCAGCTTGCATTTCAGGAAGTTCTCTGTCAATATATTGCTTTAACTCTTTTTGAATTATCTTCAGTAAAATTTTACTTGCATGTGATATCAATGATATTGTTCTATAATTTCCACATTCTATGGGATCACTTTTCTTTGCAATGGGTACAAATATAAATCTCTTCGAGGCAGTTGGCTGGGCAGCTGTCTTCCAAATCTCTTGGCATACCAAGTGAGTGCCTCCAGTACGACACCCATTTGTTGAAACATCTCAATGGGTATTCCATCAATCCCTGGAGCTTTGTTCTTCACCAATTCCCTCAGTGCTTCAACTCCTTCTTTATTACCATTGGTTCTTGGTCATATGCCACCTCCTGAAATAGACGAACATCAACCAATTCTTTTTGGTTTATTCTTTTTAATTTTTGTTTATTCTTTCCATCTTCATTTGATGTTTCCTGCATCATTCAATGTTTTGCCCATAGAATCTTTCAATATTGCAACTCGAGGCTTGAAACTTTTCTTCAATTCTTTCAGTTTAAGAGATGCCAAGCACGTTCTTCCCTTTTGGTATTCTAACTCCTTGTCTTTAACACATTTCATTATAATAATTGACTTTGTCTTCTAAATCTGTTCTTTGAAATCTTCTGTTTAGCTCTTTTATCTTGCCATTTCTTCCATTGTTTTAGCTACTCTTCATTCAAGGGCAAGTTTCAGTCTCTTCTGACATCCATTTTTGTCTTTTCTTCCTTTTCCATTTATTTAATGACTTTTTGCTTTCTTCATGGATGATGTTCTTGATGTCATCCCACAATTCCTCTGCTTTATGATCATTGGTGTTCATATCATCAAATCTATTCTTTAGATGGTCTCTAAATCCAGGAGGGATATATTCAAGGTCATATTTTGGCTCTTGTGGACCTGTTGTAATTGTCTTCCACTTCTTTTTGAACTTGCATATGAGAAATTGATTGTTCCACAATCAGTTTCTGGATTTGTTTTGGCTGAAGATATTGAGCTTTTCCATCACTTCTTGCCACAGATGTAGTCAATCTGGTCTTGTGTACTCCATCTGGCAAAGACCACATGTTTATCCACTATTTGTGTTGTTGAAAAAGGTATTTAAAAAAAGGATGAATAAATCATTGGTCTTGCAAAATTCTATCATATGATCTCCAGCATTATTTCTATTACCAAGGCCAAATTTGTCAACTACCAGTGATTCTTCTTTGTTTCCAACTTTTGTGTTCCAATCACTAGTGATAATTAGCACATCTTCATTTATGTTTGGTCAATTTCAGACTGCAGAAGTTGGTAAAAATCTTCAATTTCCTCATCTTTGTCTTTGGTGCTTGGTGCGTAAATTTGAATAATAGTAGTATTAACTGGTCTTCCTTGCAGGCATATGAATATTATCCTATCACTGACTTATCATTAAATATCCACCCAGATCAATAACTGCTTATTGTTGGAGTTTTCCGTCATCACTTTTGGTAACTTCATACAACTTTTCATATTTTGTAAGGTTTGTAGTTTCCCTCTGTAGTTACGTGGTATTGTAGTAAACAACCAACTGTCAGTGGGAGATGGGTGCAGTGAGATGGATGTGGATGGGACAGGAACAATAGAGACAGAAGTCAGCATTCCTCTGAAAGAGAGTTGACCGGGTGTTAATTTTGTAAGTGGCCAGTTCATTAGTGGATATTTTTATGTTATGATTACCCTTACTCCCCAGTGTAATCTTATAATACCTGGGAATCCCATAATGTATATTCAGATCATAAATATACATTATTCATAAACAAATGAGGCTCCCTGTGCTTACCTTGTCCAGTATATTATAGTATTTGCACTTATGAGTGTAAGTTCTTAATTTTCTGGTGGATTTCATCAAATATATCTTTCCATTACAAACTTACCAAAAAAACCAGTGCCATTGAGTTGATGCTGACTCATAGCAACCTTTAAGTTTTAAAGAAAAATAAAGTGAAGCTTCTGAAACACACATCTGATTAATTCACTTTCATCATAAAATACTTCAGTGGTTTCCCATTGTTTTTAGGATAAAAAAAAAAAAAATTTAGTGCCATCAAGTTGATTCTGACTCATAGCAACCCCCTTTGGGTTTCTGAGTGGTAAATCTTTACATTGCCCAGTCTTCCTTTTGCAGAGTGGCTGGTGGGTTTGAAGCATCAACTTTTTGGTCAGCAAATGCCTTGAGAACTATGCCACCTAGGACCTACATGTCCATATAAAAAGTGGCAACTGTCTGCTCTGTCCCATACTCTACCTTGCTCTTTGTATTTCATAATGGTTAAATGACATAATAACACATTTGCTCAATATCAAGATGTCACACCTTACTGTATGATCTATTAACTTTTGTTCTATCAAATTTTCAGTATTACGTGTTCCTTATATAGATAGCTATTAAAAAAAAAAAAATCCAAATGCACTGCTATCGAGTCAGATCTGACTCATAACAACACCTTCTTGGGTTCCCAAGGTGGTATCACTACAGAAGTAGATTGACCAACCTTCCTTCCGAGGAGTGGTTAGTGGGTTTGAACTGCCAGCCTTCTGGTTAGCAGTCAGATTCTATAAAGCATCCTAAAAACAGAGACCTAGTTAAAATACTATTTTCTTACTGTATTATATTGGGCAAATAATCTACCCTTGTCTGTCAGTTTGTCTTGCTGTGGTAGTTTGTGTGTTGTTATGATGATAGAAGCCATTACAGTGGTATTTCAAATACCAGCAGGGTCACCCATGGTGGACAGATTAGGAAAAAGAAAGAGGTGGTCTGCTTCTAAAAAAAAAAAAAATAATAATAGCTACTGGAAACCTTATGAATAGCAGTGAAACATTGTCAGATATAGTGCCAGAAGATGAGACCCTCAGATTGGAAGAACTCAAAACACAACTAGGAAAGAGCTGCCTCCTCCAAGTAGAGTCTACCTAATGACATGGAAAAAGTTTTTGAGATCTTCATTTGCTGATGTGGTATGACTTAAAATGAGAAGAAACAGCTGCAAATATCCATTAATAACTAGAACATGGAACGTACGAAGTATGAATCAAGGAAAATTGGCAGTTGTCAAAAATGAAATGTAACACATAAATATTCTAGTCATTAATGAGCTAAAATGGACTGGTTCTGTCCATTTTCAATTAGATGATCACAGCTCTGGTGGTGTAGTGCCTAAGGCATTTGACCGCTAACCAGAAGGCTGGCAGTTCAAACCCACAGCCATTCCTCGAAAGGAAAATTGGACTATCCACTTCCATAGAGATATCACCTCAGAAACCCAAGGAGAGATCACTATAAGTCAAATCAACTTGACATCAGTGATTTTGGTTTGGTTTTTGGTTTATGTACTATTATGCCAGGAATGACAAATTCAAGAGGAATAATATAATGACATCATTAAAAAGAACATTTCAAATCTATCCTGAAGTACAATGCTGTCAGAGATAGGATAATACCCATATGCCTATAAGAAAGACCAGTTAATACTACCATTATTCTAATTTTCACACCAATCATCAAGGCCAAAATAAAGAAATTGAAGATTTTTACCAACTTCTGCAGTTGGAAATTCACCACATATTCAATAATGATCCACTGATAATTACTGGTGATTGGACACCAAAAGTTGGAAGCAAAGAAGAAGCATCAGTAGTTGGAAAACTTGGCATTGGTAACAGAAATGACACCAGAGATCCCATGATAGAATTTTCCAAACCCAGATAATTCTTAATTGGAAATACTTTCTTTTAACAATATAAACAGCAATGAAACACATGGACCTCACTGGATGGAATACACAGGAATCAAATAGATTATATCTGTGGAAAGAGATAATGGAGAAGCTCAATATTATCGGTCAGAACAAGGCCAGACACTGACTGTGGAATAGATTATCAATTGTTCATATGAAAGTTTAAGTTGAAGCTGAAGAAAATTTTAAAAAGTCCACAAGAACCAATATATGGCCTTGAGTATATCCCACTGGATTTAGAGACTATCTGAAGAACAGATTTGACACATTGAACACCAGTAATCACAAATCAGACACTTATGGGATAACATCAAGAGCATCACACATGAAAACAAAGGTCATTAAAAAGACAGAAAAGGAAGAAAACACCAAAATGGATGTCAGAAGAGCCTCTGAAACTTGCTCTTGAACAGAAATATCTAAAGTGAATGGAAGAAATTATGAAATAAAAGAGCTGAACAGAAGATTTCAAAGAGTTACTCCAGAAGTCAAAGTGAAGTATTGTAATGAAATGGGTAAACACCTAGAGTTAGAAAATCCAAAGGGAAGGACACACTTGGCATTTCTCAAGCCAAAAGAAGTGAAGAAAACAAATTAAACTTTAAGTTGCAATATTGAAGGATTCTAAGGGGAAAATATTGAATCATGCAGAAAAATCAAGAGAAGACAGAAAGAATACACAGAGTCCATGTACCAATAAGAACTGGTTGACATTAAACCATTTCTGAAGGTAGCACATTATCAAGAATTGATGGTATTGAAGGAAGAAGTTCAAGCTGCATTGAAGCAACTGCCAAAAATCAAGGCTCCAGGAATTGAACATTGTGATGTTTCAACAAATGGATCCAGTGCTGGAGGCACTCACTCATTTATGCCAAGAAATGTAGAGGACAGCTACCTGGGCAGCTGACAGGAAGAGATCCATAATTGCTCCTATTCCAAAGAAAGATGATCCAACAACAAGTGGAAATTGTTGAACAATTATTATTAATGTCATATGCAAGTAAATTTTTGCTGAAGATGCTTCAAAAATAGTTGCAGCAGTAAATCAACAAGGAACTGCCAGAAATTCAAGCCAGATTCAAAAGAGGGCATGGAAAGAGGGGTATCATTGCTGACATCAGATGGATCTTGGCTGAAAACAAAGAATACCAGAAAGATGTTTACATGTGTTTTATTGACTGTACAAAGGTATTCAATTGTGTGTATCATAACAAACTATGGATAACATTGTGAAGAATGAGAATTCCAGAACACTTAATTGTGCTCCTGAGAAACCTGTACATAGACCAAGAGGCTGTCATTCAAACAGAACAAGAGCATACTGGGTTGTTTAAAATCAGGAAAGTTGTGTGTCAGGTTGTATCCTTTCATCAGACTTATTCAATTATGCTGAGCAAATAATCCAAGAAGCTGGACTATATGAAGAAGAATAGGATTGGAGGAAGATTCATTAACAACATGCAACATGCAGATGACACAACTGTGCTTGCTGAAAGCAAAGAGGACTTGAAGCACTTACTGATGATGATTAAAAACTACGGCCTTCAGTATGGACTATACCTCAATATAGGTTGTTGTTGTTGTTGTTAAGTGTTGTGGAGTTGGACCCGACTCATAGCGACCCCTCCTTGGGTTTCCGAGGCAGTATCACTACAGAAGTAGATTGCCCCATCTTCCTTCTGAGGAGTGGCTG
>NW_006921600.1:444897-460736 GCF_000298275.1 Orycteropus afer afer
AAAAAAAAAAAAAAAAAAAATTCAGTTTAAGTGTTTTACAAAATCTGCTATGAATCACAAATGTTATTTTGTTAGTTGTCATGGAGTTGACTCCAACTCACGGCAATCCTTTGTACAGCAGAATGAAATGTTGCCTGATCCTAAGCCATCTTCATGATCATTGGCATGTTTGAGTCCATTGATGTGACCACTGTTTAGTGCCTTTCAACCTCTGGGGCTCATTTTCCAGCACTACAATAAATAATAACATTCCATTGTGATCCACAAGGTTTTCATTGGCTAATTTTTGCAAGTATGTCACCAGGCATTTCTTCTAGTCTGTCTTCATCTAGAAGTCAGAAATCTGTCTATCCTGGGTGATATTGTAAGTCTTTGAAATACCAGTGTGGTAGTTTCTAGCGTCACAACAACTTACAAGACACCATAGTACAACAAACAGACTGGTTATGGGACTCACAATAGATCTTGTCAAATTTGAGGTTTGTATCAAATCCCATCAATGCTGGGCTCTCCCAGGTGAGCTCCATTCTTTAAGCCATCCTTTCGCAAATATGTCCAACTGGGCAGTAGGGGTTGGGCAGTATTTGTTTTCTCTGATTATACAAGTAATGTATTCTTTGTAAAATATTTGCATTCTGGAAACATATAAGAAGCAAAAATAATAATCCATAGTCTTAACACTCAGATACAACCACTGCTATAGCTCTGACATGACCACTTCTTCTCGTCTGCTGCTCTCACTCTGGCACAGGTCACTATTACTTCTCACCTCTACTCTTGCAGCAGCTCTCTAAGCTACTCTGTTTTTTGTTTTGTTTTGTTTTTTTCACCTTGTCTTCCTGCAGTATCTCTTGCATAAACTGCTCAAACAGGTCAAGCCACTCTCCTCTCTTTTAGCTACCCAGACAGAAACTTCTTTCCCTAGAGACATTTCATTCCCTAAGTTCCTGCAAGTCTATTTCCAAATGTCACCTTATCAGTGAGAACTTCCCTAAGTAACCTTTCTGAAATTGTGCTCACACCCTCATTACTACTTGTCTCTCCCCACCCCCTTACTCTACCTTATTTTTCTTCTAAGCGCTTAGCATGATCATGCTTAGCACATGTGTGTGTGTTTGTTTATTTTCTGATTGTCTGGCTTCTCTCACCAGAACTCAATGAAAATAGAGATTTTGTTCATTTTTGTACATTTATTTTGTTTTTCATTGTTGTAAAAAATGTGAAAAATACATCTGCCAACTCAATGTCTTTCTCATGTATAATTCAGTGATAGCAATTAATTTAACATCAATCATGTTGGGCAACCATCACCAGTATCCATTGCCAAATTTTCTATCAACATAAACAGAAACTTAGTGCTTCCTAAACAGTGACTCCCCTATTTCTTCTCTCTCCTGTTCCTGGTAACCATTATTAATCTTTGATCTCTAGACATTTGCCCATTCTAGGTATTTTATGTAAGAAAGATCATGCAATATTTGTCCTTTCGTAATTGACTTACTTCACTCAACATGTTTTCAAGGTTCATCCATTGGTTTTTTTGTTTTGTTTTGTTTTGTTTCATTGCTATAATCACAGCTTATAGAATAGTGCCAAGCAATTTGCAGGCTCTGAAGAAGTAAGAGTTTAAATGAATATTTAACCTAGTTAAGGGAACGTGGCACGCAGTGCTGACGGCCTACTCTATATGCATTCTTTCATTCTTTATCACTACCAGAACCCAACTTTTGTTTAGGGCAGCAGTTTAAACCAATAAAAGCATTCCCCTTTCCAAAATCTTTGCAGTTCAAAGTAGATGTATTCACTGGTACACAATGTGATGCAAGTGGAAGATGATAGGGTTGTTTTCTGAATAAAAAGGTATACACTCATTTGGCATGCAGCTTTTGCCTTTACTCCTCCCCTTTTTTTCTGTCTCAAATGTAGATACAATGCCTGGAAGCAAAGCCATCATCTTGCAATCATGAGGATGAAAGCTACATGGCGAGAATTGTGGAATAGGAAGCCAGAAAAAGCCTAGATCCTAAATAACTTCTTTAAAAAGTTTCACCAGCCCTAAAATGCTATCTCAGAACTTGTTTAAGCCTCTATTTTTAGGTTTCTGTTACATTCAGCCTACCACATCCTAACTGATAGAAGAAACTTTTAAAGGCCCCATTATGTGCAAACAGTTTTCTATAGATAATACAGACACTTTACAAATAATTATTTTTTTCTCGCTGGTCATATGTTTTAGCAACACCCTATTAGCTGGTTCATATTTACCATTGAGAATTTGGCCTTGCTCAAGAAGAGGTCTGCCTTTGCCCTTAGCTTCTGGGAAATAATCTATGTTATACCTGATAGAAGCATCTTTGTTTAGGGTAGGGCTGACCACACCCTATAGTCGAAGGGTAGAGGCAGAAAGACCAACCATGTGATTTAGATTGGGGGATTTGGGTCATACAATATCAGTTAACTTGGAGGCTATGATCAACTACATTGATAATCAATCAATCAGTCATACCTATATGGTGGAGCCCCAGTAAAAACTCTGAATACCAAGGTTCAGGTGAGCTTTCCTGATTGACAATACTCCATACACATTGTTGCAAATCCATACCGGCAGGATGGCACATTCTGAGGACAACGAAAGGTAAAAAGATATTTCCAGACTCTGCCTTCTGAATCTCTTCCATTGTCTAATTGAATACGTAATAACCCATCACAATGATTATAATTATTTTCTGTAAATTTTTTGAGTCTCTCTGGTAAATTATTAAATCTGAGGGTTTTGGGAGCCACTCAAACTTGCAGTGGGTGTCAGACATAAGAACAGTCACAGTGCAGTTTGGCTGACTCCAGGTAATATCACTGTTAATAACTGTAAGATTTTGTTTCTTTACTCTTAAAAATAAAGTTTAATTTAAAATTTTCACTGATAGAGCCCACATTGATGTGACTATAGTATTATTATCATTGCAGGATCTAAATATTATTTACTAGTATTTATTTAAAAAGGAGCTCTGGGGGCTCAGTGCCTAAGGCAGTTTACTGCTAACCAGAAAGTTTGGAGGATCAAACCCACCAGCCACTCCATGAAAAGAAGAAGAAGCAAGCTGTTTCTATAAAGATTTACTGCCTTGGATATCCAGTGGGGGTCACTATGAGTTGGAATCAACTTGATGACAGTGGGTTTGGAGTATCAATTTAAAGCGAATAATGTGAGAAACTGAAGGAAGAGGCATGTATCTTAATGGTGAAGTACACAAGTTTCAGTCATAGAAACTGGGTTTGGATAACACTACCACTCCTTACTAGTTTTATGACCCTAGAAAAGTTATTTAAATTTCCCTTTTTGACTCCTGTCCCGTAACACCCTGCATTACCACAAGTATCATGGCAACTAACAAACTACACTGAAATCATGAAACTGACTTGCCTTTCTTTTCAACTATACTATGAGGACTTTGAAATTGGAAACAGTGTCTTAAATGACTCTATTTTCCAAGCATCTAGCACAGTGTCTATTACCTACGGAGTATTTGATAAATATTTGTAGAATTAATTAATAAACAATTCTGAAGGCATGACTATTTAATCAGCTTTGAAAATATGACCATTTCTCTACAAAGGAAATCTGTTGTTGTTAGGCGCCGTTGAGTCGTTTTTGACTCATAGCAACCTCATCATGCACAGCAGAATGAAACACCGCCCAATCCCGCGACAGTTCTATGATCCTTGCTATACTTGAGCCCATTGTTGCAGCCACAGTGTCAATCCATCTCTTGGAAAGCCTTCCCCTCTTTCGTCGACCCTCCACCTTACCAAGCATGACTTCCTTCTCCAGGGAATGGTCCCCTCTGACAACATGACCAAAGTAGGTGAGACAAAGTCTGGCCATCCTCACTTCCAGGGAGCATCTCAGCTGCACCTCCTCCAGGACAGATATGTTAGTTTTTTTGGCAGGTCATGTTACCTTCAGCATTCTTCGCCAGCACCACAACTCAAAAGCATCAACTCTTCTTCGGTCTTCCTTATTCATTGTCTAGCTCTCACATGCATACGAAGTGATTGGAAATATCATGGTTTGTGTCAGGTTCACCTTAGTCCTCAAGGAGACAACCTTGCTCCTCAGCACTTGAAAGAGTTCCTTTGCAGCTGACCTGCCCAGTGCTACACTTCGTCTAATGTCCTGGATGCTGCTTCCATTGGCCTCGATTGTAGAATCAAGCAACGTGAATTCTTTGACAACCTCAATCTTTTCTCCATTTATCGTGATGCTGCTTATTGGTCCAGTTGTGAGGATTTTTTGTCTTCTTTATATTGAGATGTAATCCATATTGCAGACTGTGTTCCTCAATCTTCATCACTAAGTGCCTCAAGTCATCCTCACTTTCAGCAAGCAAAGTTGTATCATCAGCATATCTCAGGTTTTAATGATTCTTCCTTCAATCCTGATGCCACATTTTTCTTCATATAGTCCAGCTTCTTGGATTATTTGCTCAGCATATAGATTGAATAAGTATGGGGAAAGGATACAACCCTGATGCACTCCCTTCTTGATTTTAAACCATGCATTGTCCCCTTGTTCCATTTGAACAACAGCCTCCTGGTCAAGGTACAGGTTCCTCATGAGTACAATCAAGTGTTTGGGAATTCCCATTCTTCTCAATGTTATCCATAATTTGTCATGATCCACACAATCAAATGCCTTTGCATAGTCAATAAAGCACAAGTAAACATCTTTCTGGTATTTTTTGCCTTGAGCCAAGATCCATCTGACAACAGCTATGATATCCCTTGTTCCATGTCCACTTCTGAATCCAGCTTGCACCTCTGGAAGTTCCCTGTCAATATACTGCTGCAACCATTTTTGAATTATTTTCAGTAAGATCTTACTTGCGTGTGATATTAATAATATTGTTCGATAATTTTGAACAATACATGAAGATATGACATGTAGCTGGAAAGTTACTGTCATGAGCAGCCAGAGGGAATAGCTTGTCAAAGTATTTAGGCAAACCAATGTGGTAATTAATGCATTATGTGCCTTCCACCAAGTCTGTCTCTTATTCCTTAGTGCAACATATGGGAATTTAGGAGGCTGCTCAATGGAATTCAGTCAGTTTCAAACAAAATGATCCCCTGGAGCAAGAGTCTATTGTATTCCTTAGACCTGATTTCCTTTATTCCCATCCGTGAACTGTGTGCCCTGGACAAGATGGTATGTAGTAAGAAAGTGGAATCACATTCTCTACATGCATGACTGTAGCATTAGTGTCACAGAAATACACGCCGTATGCACTCTGAACCTTCTGATGAGATAATGCCAATTTTTCTCCCTACACCTCTGAATAAACAGTTTCTCTGAAATAAGAATCCACATACTGCTGTGAGTTAGGAAAGCAACAACATAGATGGAAGACACACTTTATTTTAAAAAAAGAAAAGCTTTAGGAGCTGGAGGGAGTGGATATTCAATAAATGAGATCTAAGATCTCCAAATCACTTTCCACATACTATTTCACAGCCACCTTATGGGATAGATGCTAATATGATCTCCATTTTACAGATGAGATAACTGAGACCCAGAAAGGTTAAGTAACCTGCTTGAGGCTGTTCAGCTAGAAAGTGATGAAGTCTGAACTTAACTCTTGGTCTATGATTTCAAAGTCTATGCCTTTAAACACTTTGATATACTGTCTCAAAGAGGTTAGTACTTAATAAATAGGAAATATACACACACACATATACATACACACAATACATTCACACACACATTTGCATACATACATACACACATTGACACACATAAACATATACTATCCAGCCTAGGGATCTCTGGTGGTATAGTGCCTAAGACCTTTGACTGCTAACCAGAAGCATAGCAGTTCAAACCCACCAACCACTGCTCAGAAGGAAGATTGGGAAATCTACTTCTGAAGAGATTGCCTCAGAAACCCAAAGAGGGGTCACTATGAGTTGAATCAACTCGACAGCAATGAGTTTTGTTTTGTTTTTGTCATCCATCCTAGGGTTGTACACCCATAGAAACTACAGATACTTGCTGATTCAAGAGTGCACAGTACTGCATTTAGTACTGTCTCTTCTTCGGGGATTCACTCCTTCCCCTTCTCTTCCCATTTCTCATAAAGAACCAGGGAGTTAGCCAAGAACGCTACTTTGCAAAAAAAGCACAATGAGTTTAAGGTTGTGCAAATAACCTAAAAAATAGAGGCCTAAAAAGACTTTATAGAGCATGAGAAGATGTGCCTGGCTAGTGCTTGTTTTAAGATCAGTCGGGACATCTCCTCCTGAAACAGTTTTTGATCCAAGGAAGTTGCTTGCCTCTGGCTGGTTTTGTTAAAAGCCAAGAGGATGAATACAGAGGTTTGAACTTCTATTTCAAGCTCAAAAAAGTCACCCCAGACCATTGAGTGTGTGTATTTTCCCATATCTTTTTGGTACAAACAGAGCTTACTCCTTTCTTTGTTACACATGATGTAACAGACAGTGAGGAGACAATCCCTAGAGAGCTTCTATCGAAGTGGTTCAATCAAGAGATGAGTCGTACTCTCAGTGCTGTTTTCCAGGTTCTGAGATATTTTCCACTTTTTTTATTTCCCACAGCCAACACAAGGAAAATGGACTGTGGGTCAGGTAATGTAAGCAACAGACTGTACAATTATTGCCAAAAATGTAACCACCCAATCGACTCCAAAGGAAAATATTCATTAAAGTGACACATGTTAATAGTATTGAATTCAAAACACTTGTTTGGACATCCAGATGTCGGAAAGTGCCACATCCTGATTAGCTGAAATATTCTCAGCTCTTTCAGATCTTCCTTCCTTATTTTGATTGCAAGTCAAGTTTCAGGGAAATTCTTTCCCACTACTGTCCACTGATCACATCACTAAAGCACTTAAAAATCTTACTTGTTTCCTATAAGAAGAAATAGAAAGCACAACCACAAATATTTGTGTAAATGTCACCATTTATTATTGGAATCTTTGTTCAGCTTGTTAGAAAATTATTGCTGCAAATTCTCCTAGCTGGACTCCTCTTTAGACACTTCCTACACAGAACACACACAACCAGACACGCCCACATACTCACTCACTCTCTGAGTTATAAAAATGGGAATGACTTTCTATTTGTTTTACCTTCTATCTATAGCATTTCAGATAGAAGTATACATTCATTATGAGGGTTTTTAAATTCAGGCAAAGAAGAAAGGTGAGGGGGCTGTTCTTTCCCCATATTATGCTGTCAAGTCAAATTTCAGTCAAAGCTGATAGGTTGGGGATTTGAGTTCACTCAGAGGAGCCACGGAAGAAAGATCTGATGATTCACTTCTAAAAAACTTGCCATTAAAACTGTGCCCTATGGGGCATAGTTCTACTCCATCACATACAGGGTCAGCATCTTTCCCCATAGATGGGAGAAATCAAAACCAATGTAAAGAGAGAAAATATCTCCAAAAGGCAGCATGTTCAAAATCATGACCTGTGTCATTCACCAGAAAGGAAGAAAAGAGTGAGGCAGCAATATTTAGCTTTAACTCTTTCCTGGAATGCTCAAAACAAGATGCCTAGTTTCATTTTTATGGAATGAAATCATAAATAAGACCAAGCTCATAGTTCAGTCATTTGTCACCAAATAGCAAGAATGTGATGTCCTAACATGGAAAGAATGTCTTGCCCTAAACATTTATTTCTGGTCATGTCTTTCCCAGCCTTGAGATCAAAACTTCAGTTCATAGATAAGCATAGGTCATGGACCCCTTCTTCTACCCACTCCTCACCTCCCTGATAGATAGCACCCTGCTCTCCCAGCCTGGCACATTCATCTTCTCAATGTTTTAGCCTGGCTAGGGTTGCAAGTATCTTTAACCTCAGTCATGTTTATACAAGAAATCTCTCACACATTTTCTCACACTCATTCATCTCTCTGGTAGAACTAAGATTCCTCTTTTTCTGTCTTCCTTTGTCTTATTGGTGTTCTAGGAAAACAATTCTGTGTTTCATTAACTGACCAAATTTTTATCATTTCTCCAACTCTATCACTCATTTGTGGCCACTTGCCTATGAGGCATATATATGTTGGGAGAATATGTAGAATTGGGTTGTGGGGACTTTAATCAAGGAATTTCACAAATATCACACACTCAGGTGCTACGCTGAGTTATCTTTGGACAACACCATGAAATGCTGCTATTGTTCTCACCCCTGTGAGAACTGTGAAGAGCAGTGATTTACTCCATCAAAGTCAACAGATATTCTTGTCCAATAGTGTGATGAGGTGAATTACTTAATAAGGACCTTCTAGCTACAGTCTTTGTAGCTCCCACCAAATGACTGGTGAGACTATGTGAATGAGGCATGCATGGTTCATCAAGGTGATTGGATAGCTTGTTAATAATGTAAATAATATGCATAGCACACTTGTAGGGGTACCAAAAACCAAAAACCAAACTTGCTGCCATTGACTTAGATCCAACTCATAGTGATTCCTCATGGGTTTCCGAGGCAGTATCACTACAGAAGTAGATTGCCCAACCTTCATTCTGAGGAGTGGGTTTGAACTACCACCCTCTGGTTAGCAGTCAAATGCCTTAGGCACTACACCACCAGAGCTCCTACTTGTGAGGGTTGTTGTTATTGTTATGTACCGTCGAGTCGGACCCAACTCATAGCAACCCCTCCTTGGGATTCCCAGGCGGTATCATTACAGAAGTAGATTGCTCAACCTTCCTTCCGAAGAGTGGCTGGGCTGGTGGGTTTGAACCACCAGCCTTCTGGTTAACAGCCAAGTGCCTTAGGCACTATGCTACCACAGCGCCCCTGAAAATAAGGTGTCTGGAACCCTAATAAGGGATAGTCAGTTTTGCCATCCTGCTAAGCTTAAAATGAGCTGTCTGAAAGTTAGAAAGGGGAACCTGACTGTCACCAGGAAGAATAGAAGGGAGAAGAGTACATCTTTGGAACCAGGTGTAACACTAGATATGGTGAAGCATGGTGAGAAGCAGCAGCAGATAAATGACAGCAGGAGAATCAAGGAACCAGCACTAGACAACACAGTGGACTTCCTGGCTGAGTGCCTTTGGGCAAGAGGCTTGCTGGCAGAGTGGGTTGCCGCCATCTTCTTGTTGGTGGAAGTAAAGGACTTTGTAACACTTATGTGAGCAGAACAGAGGCTGAACAACCAAGGGCCAGTGAGAGGCATGCCTGTGGGCACAGCTGACAAGAAGCTGTACTGACAAAGAACTCTGTTTTTATTGTTGTTTTGTGCCATCGAGCCGGACCCAATTCATAGCAACCTCTCCTTGGCATTCTGAGGCGGTATCACTACAGAAGTAGATTGCCCAACCTTCCTTCTGAAGAGTGCCTGGTGGGTTTGATTCTGGTTAGCAGTCAAGTGCCTTAGGCACTACACTACCAGAGCTCCAAAAGAACTCTATCCTAAGTTGTTTTCATCCTAAATTCTAATCTTGTACTTCCCTAATAAACCCTGTAATTGTGAGTATTGTCTGTTATTTCTTTGTGGCCATTGTAATGAATTATCAAACTCATCAGAGAAATAGAGTGCTGTGGAAGGGATGATTGGTATCAAAATTGGTAAGAAAGTTGGAGGTTGGAGGTATGCCTGACTTCCCCATCATAGGAATCAGCCTTGGGCTGTTGATCTTGATGCTTCTGCCCTCAAGTGATATTAGAGGAGACCACCCACCTCCACCTGCACACTATTTAATAGTAAAATACTTTAATTCTCTGCATAGTCCATTCTGTATCAAGCAAACTATACTTTCTGATAGAGAAAAAATCTGGAATGCCAGTTTCTTCACATTGTGTCTTTTAACAGTGTGCTTATTTTTCCATGACCAGGACTATCACTTACCATACATATGATTATATATCAAGCATTCATTTGATTTTGATTTTTCCAAACTTAAAAAAAAATGGAAATAGTAAAATTTTAATGCTTGAAAGTACTGGCCAAAATGCTAAATATTTGGATTCAAACCAAAGATTAATATTTTCACTTCTATTCATAACTTAGTTCTGTACTTTGGTTTATCCAAGCTATTTGTGTGGATGTATTGCTCTCCATAAGAACCATAGTAGCCCCCAAATATGGAAACGTTCTTGGAAAGAAGTGGGTAAGAGCACCAGCTCTAAAGTTAGACTGTTCAGGATCAAATCATAGCTCCATCTATTATTGAAAGTGTGATTGGGTAAGTTATTAAATAAACTTCCTAAGCTTCAATTTGTGAAAAACAAAGTACCTACTTTCTCAATCTATTGGGAGACTTAAATGAGACATTGCATATGATGCTCTTAACTCAGAATCTGACACAATAGAAAAGGTTGATACATGCTAATTATTATTATTACTACTACTACTGCTACTACTATATTACTTTGTCAAAGTGCTTGGTTGCTAACCAAAATGTTGGCAATTTGAACCCACCAGATGATGCATGGGAGAAAGATGTGGCAGTCTGCTTCTGTAAAGATTACAGCCTTGGAAACCCTATGAGGCAGTTCTACTCTGTCCTATGGGGTCTCCATGAGTCAGAATCAACTCAACAGTTATTTTTTTGTTGTTTTGTTATGGGAGCTTATTATATATTTAATTCATTCATTACTACTTCATTTACCTTGTGAGGAATCATTTTATGAAGGAAAAATTGTTTTAGAAAAGTGAAAAATTATGCCTTAATTAATTTGAGCATATATATGGAATTTTTATTGGTGGTGGTGGTGGTGTTAACTAACCAAACCCAAACCCACTGGCATCAAGTCTATTTTGAATCAGAATAAAGCTGTCTTATAGGGTTTTCAAGGCTGTAAATCTTTACAGAAGCAGACTGCCTCATCTTTTTCCCATGGAGCAGCTGGTAATTGAACTGCTGACTTTTGGATTAGCAGACCAATGCTCAAACAACTGAACCAACAAAGCTGCTTTGTTATTTCTAGCTGCCATCAAATATCTTCCAAATCATAGTGACCCTATGTAAAAGGAACAAAACACTGACCAATCCTGTACCATCCTTAGAATTGTTGCTATGTTTAAGTGTGCTGTTGCAGTCACTGTGTCCATTCATTTCTTTGAGGGTCTTTCTCTTTTTTTCTGACCATCTGCTTGACCAAGCATGATGTCCAAGGACTGGACCCTCCTGATAACATGTCCAAGGTATGTGAGATGACGTCTCACCCTCTTTGCTTCTAAGGAGCATTCTGGCTGTACTCCTGCCAAGATGAATTAGTTTGTTCTTCTGGCACTCCATAGCACATTCAAAATTCTTCACCAACACCGTAATTCAAAGGCATCAATTCTTCTTTGTTTCTCTTTATTCATTGTCTAGCTTTCACATAAATATGGGGCGGTTGAAAATACCATGGCTTGAAACAAGGGCACCTTAGTGCTTAAATCCATCTTTGCTTTTTAATACTTTAAAGAGATATTTTTCAGCAGATTTGCCCATTGTGTTGTTTGATTTCTTGACTGCTGTTTCCATGGGCATAGATTATGGATTCAAGTAAAATGAAGTTTTTGACAATTTCAGTCTTTTATCATATATCATGATGTTGCTTATGGTCCAGTTGAGAGGATTTTTGTTTTCTTTATGCTGAGGTGTAATGCATACTGAAGTCTTTCATCTTCTTCAATAAGCACTTCAAGTCCTCTTCACTTTCAGCAAGCAAGACTGTGTCATCTACATATCACAGATAATTATATTTTTTAAGTCAAAACCTATTTGAGTCAATTTCATTAATGTTTTACCAAATATTATGGTACACATAAACATATAATATTACTCATATATATATATATATATATATATAAAACAAACTCACTGTCATTGAGTTGATTCTGACTCACAGTGACTCCCTTTGGGTTTCTGAGGTGGTAAATCATTACGGAAGTAGATTGCCCAGTTTTCCTTCCACAGAGGGGCTGGTGGTTTTGAACCACCAACCTCCTGGTTAGCAGTCAGATGCCTTAGGCTCTGTGCTACCAGGGCTCCTTAGGTTGTCTGAATTCACATATAATCCAAAATCCACTGCCATCAAATCTATTCCAACTCATAGAGACTCTCATTGGCTCATAAATCTTACAGAATAGATTACCTCCTCTTCTTCCCACAGCATAGCTGGTGGATTTGAACCACTGACCTCTTGGTTAGCAGCCAAATGCTTTACCCACTATGCCACCAGAGCTCCTTGAATTTATATGTGTGTGTGATTTATATGTGTGTGTGTGTGTGTGTTTTCTTTCTCTTGGTGAATTGAATATCAGTACTTCACAAATTGAGGGATTTACTGAAGACATATATATCAATATTTGCTTCTTCTCTAAAGATGCAAAGAGGGAAAATTATTTAATAATGATTTATGGTCATTATTCCTATATTGCTACAACACTGCAGGATTTTTTCCATTTTCATATAAGTCTAGTGACTTTTAGCTATCCTTACCATTCTACCATCTATAGTTTCAGCTTACAGTTACCCTAACAGAAATGGGCACTGTGAGCTCAGCCTCCCAAGGTTACAAACAGGACTATTTGGAATTTCAACTTCCCCTAAATGTTTTAAACATAAGTCATCACTTATGTTGACTTGAGCTGATTCACACTAACCAGGATTTCTTCCTTACTGAGTAGAAATTCTTCAAAGGATATAATGAGATCTCTCTCTCTTTCTCTCTTTTTTCTTTTTAATAGGGATAGAGGACAAGTGCTTTTAAAACTCCTGGATTCTTGAATGTCTCTAAACATCTGAATATCTCTCCTTTCCACTTGATGATTCTAACCAGACTGCAGCAGAGTATGCTTTCAGGAAGAGTTTTACTCTTAAAAAGATATATATATAGAGAGAGAGAAAGAAATTATGAGTAGCATAACATAATATGCCATCTAATATAACCCAGACAGAGCAGCAGTGAGCCGCAGAGATCCTGGTGAGGAGAGAGAACTCAGGTATGCCCAAAGCAGCAGGGTGGGAGAGCGGGAGAAAGGGGATTAAGAGCCAGGAACCTATGAAGAGGAGCAGTCAGCTGCAGGGACCCAGGTAAGGGTAGTATGAGAGGTTTCCAACAGGGAGAAAAACCTGTGTGTCAGTTTGTCCTACAGTGGTGAAGTGTTGATGTGAGTTTTGAGGCTGAGTCACCGGTGTTTCAAACCCAGCGGGATACACATGGTACACAGGTATCAGCCCGGCTTACAGACTGAGATAGACTAGGAAGAAGGAAGAGCCTGTCCACTTCTGAAAGAATTGGCAGGGAAAACCTTATGAATAGCAAAGAAACTCTGTTTGATACATTACCACGCAATTTTATGAGTAGTCCAGTTAGGCTAGAAGGCTCTCAAAATAGGATTGGGAAAGATCTGCATCATCTGAGTAACCCAGCCTTACTCATATGGATGAGGTAAAGCTTTCAAGACCTCCATTTGCTGATGTGGCACCACTGAAATTGAAGAGAAACAGCTGCAGACATCCATTAATCATCAGAACATGGAATGTACGAAGTATGAATCTAGGAAAATTGGAAGTTGTCAAAAAATGAAATGGAACGCATAAAAATTGATATCCTGGGCATTAGTGAGCTGAAATGGACTAGTTTTGGCCACTTTGAATCAGACAACCATGTGATCTACTATGCTGGGAATGACAGTTTGAAGTGGAATGGTGTGGCATTCATCATCACAAAGGATATTTCAAGGTCTGTCCTGAAGCACAATGCTGTCAGTGATAGGATAATATCCATACACCTACAAGGAAGACCCATCAATACGACTGTTATTCAAATTTACGCCTCAACTACCAAAGCCAAAGATGAGGAAATTGAAGATTTTTATCAGCTTCTACAGTCTGAAATTGACCAAACATGCAATCAGGATGTGTTAATTATCACCGGTGACTGGAATGCAAAAGTTGGGAACAAAGAAGAATCACTGGTACTTGGAAAATTTGGCCTTGGTGACAGAAATAATGCTGGAACTTACATGATAGAATTTAGCAAGACCAACGATTTGTTCATTGCAAGCACCTTTTTTCAACAACACAAATGGCAATTCTACACGTGGACTTCACCAGATGGAACACACAGAAGTCAGATTGACTACATCTGTGGCAAGAGGTGGTAGAAAAGCTCAATATCTTCAGCCAAAACCAGGCCAGGAGCTGATTGTGGAACAGACCATCAACTGCTCATATGCAAGTTCAATTTGAAGTTGAAGACAATTAAAATAAGTCCAAGAGAGCCAAAATATGATCTTGAATATATCCCTCCTGAATTTAGAGATCATCTAAAGAATAGATTTGATGCATTGAACACCACCGAACAAAAACCAGAAGAATTGTGGGAGGATATCAAGAACATTATCCATGAAGAAAGCAAGACATCACTAAAAGCATGAGAAAGGAAAAGAAGACCAAAGTGGATGACAGAAGAGACTCTGAAACTTTCCCTTGAGTGGCGAGGAGCTAAAGCAAATGGAAGAAATGACAAGATAAAAGAGCTGAAGAGAAGATTTCAAAGAACAGCTCGAGCACACAAAGCCAATTACTATCATGAAATGTGCAAAGACTGGAGTTAGAAAAGCAAAAGGGAGGAACACTCTTGGCATTTCTCAAGCTGAAAGAACTGAGGAAAAAATTTAAGCCTTGAGTTGCAATATTGAAAGATTCTATGGGCAAAATATTAATGATTCAGGAAGCATCAAAAGAAGATGGAAGAAATACACAGAGTCACTATACCAAAAAGAACTGGTCAATCTTCATCCATTTCAGGAGGTGGCATATGTTCAAGAACCAATGATACTGAAGGAGGAAGTCAAAGCTGCAACGAAAGAATTGGCGAAGAACAAGGCTCCGGGAATTTACGGAACACCCACTGAGATATTTCAACAAACGGATGTACCATTGGAGGCACTCACTTGGTTATGCCAAGAATTTGGAAGACAGCTACCTGGCCAACTGACTGGATGAGATCCATATTTGTACCCATTCCAAAGAAAGGTGGTCCCACAGAATGTGGAAATTATAGAACAATATCATTAATATCACACACAAGTAAGATATTATGAAGATAATTCAAAAACAGTTGCAGCAATATATTGACAGAGAACTTCCAGAGGTACAAGCTGGATTCAGAAGAGGACATGGAACAAGGGATATCATGGCTGTTGTCAGATGGATCTTGGCTAAAGGCAATGAATACCAGAAAGATGTTTGCTTCTGTTTTGTTGACTATGCAAAGGCATTTGATTGTGTGGATCATGACAAATTATGGATAACATTGAGAAAAATGGAAATTCCAGAACACTTGATTGTACTTATAAGGAACCCATACCTTGACCAGGAGGCTGTTGTTTGAATGGAACAAGAGGACATTACGTGGTTTAAAATCAAGAAGGGAGTGCGTCAAGGTTGTATCCTTTACCCACACTTATTCAATCTATATGCTGAGCAAATAATCCAAGAAGCCGGACTATATGAAGAAAAATGTGGCATCAGGATTGGAGGAAGAATCATTAACAACCTGAGATACACAGACGATACAACTTTGCTTGCTGAAAGTGAGAATGACTTGAGGCACTTACTGATGAAGTCTGAAGAATACAGTGTGCAGTATGGATTACATCTCAATATAAAGAAAACAAACTGGACCAATGAGCAGCATCACAATAAATGGAGAGAAGACTGAGGTTGTCAAAGAATTCACATTGCTTGGTTCTACAATCGAAGTCAATGGAAGCAGCAGTCAGGACATTATACAACATGTAGCATTGGGAAGGTCAACTGCCAAGGAATGGTTTCAAGTGCTGAGGAGCAAGGATGTCTCCTT